>NC_140991.1:63479811-63623909 GCF_052327205.1 Somniosus microcephalus
TGGAGCCTGGCACACTGGAGTAACTGGAGCCCGGCACAGTGGGGAAATAGGAGCCCGGCACAGTAGGGTAACTGGAGCCAGGCACAGGGGGGTAACTGGAGCCCGGCACAGAGAGGTAACTGGAGCTCGGCACAGGGGCGTAACTGGAGCCCGTCACAGGGGGGTAAATAGACCCCGGCACAGGGGGGTAACTGGAGCCCGGCACATTGGAGTAACTGGAGCCCGGCACAGGGGGGTAACTGGAGCCCGGCACAGGGGGGTAACTGGAGCCTGGCACAGTGGGGTAACTGGAGCCCGGCACTGTGGGGTAACTGCAGCCCGGCACACTGGGGTAACTGCAGCCCGGCACAGGGAGGAAACTGGAGCCCGGCAGAGTGGGGTAACTGGAGCCCGGCACAGCGGGGTAACTGGAGCCCGGCACACTGGGGTAACTGGAGCCCGGCACAGTGGGGTAAATGGAGTCCGGCACAGGGGGTTAACTGAAGCGCAGCACAGTCGGGTAACTGGAGCCTGGCACTGTGGGGTAGCTAGAGCCCGGCACACTGGGGTAACTGGAGCCCGGCACAGTGGGGTAACTGGAGCCAGGCACAGTGGGGTAACTGAAGCCCAGCACATGGTGGTAACTGGAGCCGGGCATTGTGGGGTAACTGGAGCCTGGCACAGTGGGGTAACTGGAGCCCGCCACAGTGGGGGCAACTGGAGCCCGGCACACTGGGGTAACTGGAGCCCGGCAGAGTGGGGTAATGGAGCCCGGCACAGTGGGGTAACTGGAGACTGGCACACTGGGGTAACTGTCGCCCGGCAGAGTGGGGTAACTTGAGCCCGGCACAGTGGGGTAACTGGAGCCTGGCACAGTGGGGTAAATGGAGCCCAGCACAGGGGGGTAACTGCAGCCTGGCACAGTGGGGTAACTGGAGCCCGGCACACTGGGGTAACTGGCGCCCGGCACAGGGGGGTAAATAGAGCCTGGCACAGGGGGGTAACTGGAGCCCGGCACACTGGGGTAACTGGAGCCCGGCACAGGGGGGTAACTGGAGCCCGGCACAGGGGGGTAACTGGAGCCTGGCACAGTGGGGTAACTGGAGCCCGGCACTGTGGGGTAACTGCAGCCCGGCACACTGGGGTAACTGGAGCCCGGCACAGGGGGGAAACTGGAGCCCGGCAGAGTGGGGTAACTGCAGCCCGGCACAGGGGGGTAACTGGAGCCCGGCACACTGGGGTAACTGGAGCCCGGCACAGTGGGGTAAATGGAGTCCGGCACAGGGGGTTAACTGAAGCGCAGCACAGTCGGGTAACTGGAGCCTGGCACTGTGGGGTAGCTAGAGCCCGGCACACTGGGGTAACTGGAGCCCGGCACAGTGGGGTAACTGGAGCCAGGCACAGTGGGGTAACTGAAGCCCAGCACATGGTGGTAACTGGAGCCGGGCATTGTGGGGTAACTGGAGCCTGGCACAGTGGGGTAACTGGAGCCCGCCACAGTGGGGGCAACTGGAGCCCGGCACACTGGGGTAACTGGAGCCCGGCAGAGTGGGGTAATGGAGCCCGGCACAGTGGGGTAACTGGAGACTGGCACACTGGGGTAACTGTCGCCCGGCAGAGTGGGGTAACTTGAGCCCGGCACAGTGGGGTAACTGGAGCCCGGCACAGTGGGGTAAATGGAGCCCAGCACAGGGGGGTAACTGCAGCCTGGCACAGTGGGGTAACTGGAGCCCGGCACACTGGGGTAACTGGCGCCCGGCACAGGGGGGTAACAGGAACCTGGCACAGGGGGGCAACTGGAGCCTGGCACAGTGGGGTAACTGGAGACCGCCACAGGGGGTTAACTGGAGCCCGGCACAGTGGGGTAGCTGGAGCCCGGCACACTGGGGTATCTGGTGCCCGGCACATTGGGGTACCTGGAGCCAGGCACAGTGGGCTAACTGGAGCCCAGCATAGGGGGGTAACTGAAGCCGGGCACAGTGGGGTAACTGGAGCCTGGCACCATGGGGTAACTGGGGCCTGGCACAGTGGGGGTAACTGGAGCCTGGCACAGTGGGGGCAACTGGAGCCCGGCACAGTGGGGTAACTGGAGCCCGGCACAGTGGGGTAACTGGAGCCTGCCACACTGGGGTAACTGGAGCCTGGCACAGCGGGGTAACTGGAGCCTGGCACAGTGGGGTAAATGGAGCCCAACACAGTGGGGTAACTGGAGCCTGGCACACTGGGGTAACTGCAGCCCGGCACAGTGGGGTAAATGGAGCCTGGCACATGGTTGTAACTGGAGCCCGGCACAGTGGGGTAAATGGAGCCCAGCACAGTGGGGTAACTTGAGCCTGGCACACTGGGGTAACTGGTGCCAGGCACAGGGGGGTAACTGGAGCCTGGCACACTGGGGTAACTGGAGCCCGGCACAGTGGGGTAACTGGAGCCCGGCAGAGTGGGGTAACTGGAGCCCGGCACACTGGGGTAACTGGAGCCCGGCACAGGGGGGTAACTGGAGCCTGGCACAGTGGGGTAACTGGAGCCCGGCACAAGGGGGTAACTGGAGCTTGGCACAGTGGGGTAACTGGAGCCTGGTGCAGTGGGGTAACTGGAGCCTGGCACAGTGGGGTAACTGGAGCCTGGCATGGGGGGCAACTGGAGCCCGGCACAGTGGGGTAACTGGAGCCCGGCGCAGTGGGGTAACTGGAGCCCGGCGCAGTGGGGTAACTGGAGCCCAGCACAGGGTAGTAACTGGAGCCCGGCGCAGTCGGGTAACTGGAACCCGGCACAGGGGGGTAACTGGAGCCTGGCACAGTGGGGTAACTGGAGCCCACCACAGTGGGGTAACTGTAGACTGGCACAGGGGGGCAACTGGAGCCCGGCACATTGGGGTAGCTGGAGCCCGGCACACTGGTGTATCTGGAGCCCGGCACAGTGGGATAACTGGAGCCAGGCACAGTGGGGTAACTGGAGCCCAGCACAAGGGGGTAACTGGAGCCGGGCACAGTGGGGTAACTGGAGCCTGGCACAGTGGGGGCAACTGGAGCCCGGCACAGTGGGGTAACTGGAGCCCGGCACAGTGGGGTAACTGGAGCCTGCCACACTGGGGTAACTGGAGCCCGGCACAGCGGGGTAACTGGAGCCTGGCACAGTGGGGTAAATGGAGCCCAACACAGTGGGGTAACTGGAGCCTGGCACACTGGGGTAACTGTAGCCCGGCACAGTGGGGTAAATGGAGCCCGGCACAGTGGGGTAAATGGAGCCCGGCACAGTGGGGTAAATGGAGCCCGGCACAGTGGGGTAACTTGAGCCCGACACACTGGGGTAACTGGAGCCAGGCACAGGGGGGTAACTGGAGCCCGGCACAGTGGGGTAACTGGAGCATGGCACAGGGGGGTAACTGGAGCCTGGCACATTGGGTAACTGGAGCCCGGCACTGTGGGGTAACTGGAGCCCAGTACACTGGGGTAACTGGAGCAAGGCACAGGGGGGTAACTGGAGCCCGGCACAGTGGGGTAACTGGAGCCTGGCACAGTGGGGTAACTGGAGCCCGGCACTGTGGGGTAACTGGAGCCCAGTACACTGGGGTAACTGGAGTCTGGGACAGGGAGGTAACTGGAGCCCGGCACACTGGGGTAACTGGAGGCCAGCACAGTGGGGTAACTGGAGCCCGGCACAGTAGGATAACTGGAGCCCGGCACAGTGGGGTAACTGGAGCCCGGCACAGTGGGGTAACTGGAGCTCGGCACAGGGGGGTAACTGGAGCCTGGCACAGGGGGGTAAATGGAGCCCAGCACAGGGGGGTAACTGGAGCCTGGCACACTGGGGCAACTGGAGCCCGGCACAGGGGGGTAACTGGAGCCCGGTGCAGTCGGGTAACTAGAACCCGACACAGGGGGGTAACTGGAGCCCGGCACAGTGGGGTAACTGGAGCTCGGCACAGTGGGGTAACTGCAGACTGGCACAGTGGGGTAACTGGAGCCCGGCAAAGTGGGGTACCTGGAGCCTGGAACACTGGGGTATCTGGAGCCCGCACAGTGGGGTAACTGGAGCCAGGCACAGTGGGGTAACTGGAGCCCAGCACAGGGGGTAACTGGAGCCGGGCACAGTGGGGTAACTGGAGCCTGGCACCGTGGGGTAACTGGAGCCTGGCACAGGGGGATAACTGGAGCCCGGCACATTGGGGTAAATGGAGCCCGGCAGAGTGGGGTAACTGGACTCTGGCACACTGGGGTAACTGCAGCCCGGCACAGTGTGGTAAATGGAGCCCGGCACAGTGGGGTAACTGGAGCCCGGCACAGTGGGGTAACTGGAGCCCGGCACGGGGGGATAACTGGAGCCCGGCACAGGGTGGTAACTGGAGCCCGGCACACTGGGGTAACTGGAGCCCGGCACAGTTGCGGAACTGGAGTCCGGCACAGGGGGTTAACTGGAGCGCAGCACAGTGGGGTAACTGGAGCCCAGCACTGTGGGGTAGCTAGAGCCTGGCACACTGGGGTAACTGGAGCCTGGCACAGTGGGGTAACTGGAGCCAGGCACAGTGGCGTAACTGGAGCCCAGCACATGGTGGTAACTGGAGCCGGGCATTGTGGGGTAACTGGAGCCTGGCACAGTGGTGTAACTGGAGCCCGCCACAGTGGGGGCAACTGGAGCCCGGCACACTGGGGTAACTGGAGCCCGGCAGAGTGGGGAAACTGGAGCCCAGCACAGGGGGGTAACTGCAGCCTGGCACAGTGGGGTAACTGGAGCCCGGCACACTGGCGTAACTGGAGCCCGGTACAGGGGGGTAACTGGAGCCTGGCACAGTGGGGTAACTGGAGCCCAGCACAGGGGGGTAACTGGAGCCTGGCATAGGGGGGTATCTGGAGCCTGGCACAGTGGGGTAACTGGATCCCGGCGCAGTGGGGTAACTGGAGCCCGGCACAGGGTGGTAACTGGAGCCCGGCGCAGTCGGGTAACTGGTACCCGGCACAGGGGGGCAACTGGAGACCGGCACAGTGGGGTAACTGGAGCCCGGCACAGTGGGGTAACTGGAGACCGCCACAGGGGGGTAACTGGAGCCCGGCACAGTGGGGTAGCTGGAGCCCGGCACACTGGGGTATCTGGTGCCCGGCACAGTGGGGTAACTGGAGCCAGGCATAGTGGGCTAACTGGAGCCCAGCATAGGGGGATAACTGGAGCCGGGCACAGTGGGGTAACTGGAGCCTGGCACCGTGGGGTAACTGGAGCCTGGCACAGTGGGGGTAACTGGAGCCTGGCACAGTGGGGTAAATGGAGCCCGGCACAGTGGGGTAACTGGAGCCTGGCACAGTGGGTTAACTGGAGCCTGGCACACTGGGGTACCTGGAGCCCGGCACAGTGTGGTAACTGGAGCCCGGCACAGTGGGGTAACTGGAGCCCGGCACAGTGGGGTGAATGGAGCCCAGCACAGGGGGGTAACTGCAGCCTGGCACAGTGGGGTAACTGGAGCCTGGCACACTGGGGTAACTGGAGCCCGGCACAGGGGTGTAACTGGAGCCTGGCACAGGGGGGTAACTGGAGCCTGGCACAGTGGGGTAACTGGAGCCTGGTGCAGTGGGGTAACTGGAGCCTGGCACAGTTGGGTAACTGGAGCCTGGCATAGGGGGGTAACTGGATCCCGGCACAGTGGCGTAACTGGAGCCCGGCGCAGTGGGGTAACTGGAGCCCAGCACATGGTTGTAACTGGAGCCCGGCGCAGTCGGGTAACTGGAACCCAGCACAGGGGGGTAACTGGAGCCCAGCACAGTGGGGTAACAGGAGCCCGGCACAGTGGGGTAACTGGAGACCGGCACAGGGGGGTAACTGGAGCCCGGCACATTGGGGTAGCTGGAGCCCGGGACACTGGGGTATCTGGAGCCCGGCACAGTGGGGTAACTGGAGCCAGGCACAGTGGGGTAACTGGAGCCCAGCACAAGGGGGTAACTGGAGCTGGGCACAGTGGGGTAACTGGAGCCTGGCACAGTGGGGGCAACTGGAGCCCGGCACAGTGGGGTAACTGGAGCCCGGCACAGTGGGGTAACTGGAGCCTGCCACACTGGGGTAAGTGGAGCCCGGCACAGGGGGGTAACTGGAGCCCGGCACAGTGGGGTAAATGGAGCCCAGCACAGTGGGGTAACTGGAGCCTGGCACACTGGGGTAACTGCAGCCCGGCACAGTGGGGTAAATGGAGCCGGGCACAGTGGGGTAACTGGAGCCCGGCACAGTGGGGTAAATGGAGCCTGGCACAGTGGGGTAACTTGAGCCCGGCACACTGGGGTAACTGGAGCCAAGCACAGGGGGGTAACTGGAGCCCAGCACAGTGGGGTAACTGGAGCTTGGCACAGGGGGGTAACTGGAGCCTTGCACAGGGGGTTAAATGGAGCCCGGCACAGGGGGGTAACTGGAGCCCGGCACACTGGGTTAACTGGAGCCCGGCACAGGGGGTAACTGGAGCCAGGCGCAGTCGGGTAAATGGAACCCGGCACAGGGGAGTAACGGGAGCCCGGCACAGTGGGGTAACTGGAGCCGGGCACAGTGGGGTAACTGGAGCCCAGTACACTGGGGTAACTGGAGCCTGGCACAGGGCGGTAACTGGAGCCTGGCACACTGGGGCAACTGGAGCCCGGCACAGGGGGGTAACTGGAGCCCGGTGCAGTCGGGTAACTAGAACCCGGCACAGGGGGGTAACTGGAGCCCAGCACAGTGGGGTAACTGGAGCTCGGCACAGTGGGGTAACTGCAGAGCGGCACAGTGGGGTAACTGGAGCCCGGCAAAGTGGGGTACCTGGAGCCTGGAACACTGGGGTATCTGGAGCCCGCACAGTGGGGTAACTGGAGCCAGGCACAGTGGGGTAACTGGAGCCCAGCACAGGGGGGTAACTGGAGCCGGGCACAGTGGGGTAACTGGAGCCTGGCACCGTGGGGTAACTGGAGCCTGGCACAGGGGGGTAACTGGAGCCCGGCACATTGGGGTAAATGGAGCCCGGCAGAGTGGGGTAACTGGACCCTGGCACACTGGGGTAACTGGAGCCTGGCACAGTGTGGTAAATGGAGCCCGGCACAGTGGGGTAACTGGAGCCCGGCACAGTGGGGTAACTGGAGCCCGGCACGGGGGATAACTGGAGCCTGGCACAGTGGGGTAACTGGAGCCCGGCACGGGGGTAACTGGAGCCTGGCACAGTGGGGTAACTGGAGCCTGGTGCAGTGGGATAACTGGAGCCTGGCACAGTGGGGTAACTGGAGCCTGGCACAAGGGGGTAACTGGAGCCCGGCACAGGGGGGTAACTGGAGCCCGGCGCAGTGGGGTAACTGGAGCCCGGCGCAGTGGGGTAACTGCAGCCCGGCACAGTGGGGTAACTGGAGCCCGGCAGACTGGGGTAACTGGAGCCAGGCACAGGGGGTAACTGGAGCCCGGCACAGTGGGGTAACTGGAGCCCGGCACAGGGGGGTAACTGGAGCCTGGCACACTGGGGTAACTGGAGCCCGGCACTGTGGGGTAACTGGAGCCCAGTACACTGGGGTAAATGGAGCCCGGCCCAGTGGGGTAACTGGAGCCCGGCACACTGGGGTAACTGGAGCCTGGCACCGGGCGTTAACTGGAGCCTGGCACAGGACGGTAAATGGAGCCGGGCACAGTGGGGTAACTGGAGCCCGGCACACTCGGGTAACTGGAGCCCGGCACAGTGGGATAAGTGGAGCCCGGCACGGGGGGTAACTGGAGCCCGGCACAGTGGGGTAACTGGAGCCCGGCACAGTGGGGTAACTGGAGCTCGGCACAGGGGTGTAACTGGAGCCCGTCACAGGGGGGTAAATGGAGCCTGGCACAGGGGGGGTAACTGGAGCCTGGCACACTGGGATAACTGGAGCCCGGCACAGGGGGGTAACTGGAGCCCGGCACAGGGGGGTAACTGGAGCCTGGCACAGTGGGGTAACTGGAGCCCGGCACTGTGGGGTAACTGGAGCCCGGCACACTGGGGTAACTGGAGCCCGGCACAGGGGGGAAACTGGAGCCCGGCAGAGTGGGGTAACTGGAGCCCTGCACAGGGTGGTAACTGGAGCCCGGCACACTGGGGTAACTGGAGCCCGGCACAGTGGCGGAACTGGAGTCCGGCACAGGGGGTTAACTGGAGCGCAGCACAGTGGGGTAACTGGAGCCCAGCACTGTGGGGTAGCTAGAGCCTGGCACACTGGGGTAACTGGAGCCTGGCACAGTGGGGTAACTGGAGCCAGGCACAGTGGGGTAACTGGAGCCCAGCACATGGTGGTAACTGGAGCCGGCCATTGTGGGTTAACTGGAGCCTGGCACAGTGGGGTAACTGGAGCCCGCCACAGTGGGGGCAACTGGAGCCCGGCACACTGTGGTAACTGGAGCCCGGCAGAGTGGGGTAACTGGAGCCCGCCACAGTGGGGTAACTGGAGCCTGGCACACTGGGGTAACTGGAGCCCGGCACAGTGGGGTAACTGGAGCCCGGCACAGTGGGGTAATTGGAGCCCGGCACAGTGGGGTAAATGGAGCCCAGCACAGGGGGGTAACTGCAGCCTGGCACAGTGGGGTAACTGGAGCCCGGCACACTGGCGTAACTGGAGCCCGGTACAGGGGGGTAACTGGAGCCTGGCACAGTGGGGTAACTGGAGCCCGGCACAGGGGGGTAACTGGAGCCTGGCATAGGGGGGTAACTGGAGCCTGGCACAGTGGGGTAACTGGATCCCGGCGCAGTGGGGTAACTGGAGCCCGGCACAGGTTGGTAACTGGAGCCCGGCGCAGTCGGGTAACTGGTACCCGGCACAGGGGGGCAACTGGAGCCCGGCACAGTGGGGTAACTGGAGCCCGGCACAGTGGGGTAACTGGAGACCGCCACAGGGGGGTAACTGGAGCCCGGCACAGTGGGGTAGCTGGAGCCCGGCACACTGGGGTATCTGGTGCCCGGCACAGTGGGGTAACTGGAGCCAGGCACCGTGGGGTAACTGGAGCCTGGCACCGTGGGGTAACTGGAGCCTGGCACAGTGGGGGTAACTGGAGCCTGGCACAGTGGGGTAAATGGAGCCCGGCACAGTGGGGTAACTGGAGCCTGGCACAGTGGGTTAACTGGAGCCTGGCACACTGGGGTAACTGGAGCCCGGCACAGTGTGGTAACTGGAGCCCGGCACAGTGGGGTAACTGGAGCCCGGCACAGTGGGGTGAATGGAGCCCAGCACAGGGGGGTAACTGCAGCCTGGCACAGTGGGGTAACTGGAGCCCGGCACACTGGGGTAACTGGAGCCCGGCACAGGGGTGTAACTGGAGCTTGGCACAGTGGGGTAACTGGAGCCCGGCACAGGGGGGTAACTGGAGCCTGGCACAGTGGGGTAACTGGAGCCCGGTGCAGTGGGGTAACTGGAGCCTGGCACAGTTGGGTAACTGGAGCCTGGCATAGGGGGGTAACTGGATCCCGGCACAGTGGCGTAACTGGAGCCCGGCGCAGTGGGGTAACTGGAGCCCAGCACATGGTTGTAACTGGAGGCCGGCGCAGTCGGGTAACTGGAACCCAGCACAGCGGGGTAACTGGAGCCCGGCACAGTGGGGTAACAGGAGCCCGGCACAGTGGGGTAACTGGAGACCGGCACAGGGGGGTAACTGGAGCCCGGCACATTAGGGTAGCTGGAGCCCGGCACACTGGGGTATCTGGAGCCCGGCACAGTGAGGTAACTGGAGCCAGGCACAGTGGGGTAACTGGAGCCCAGCACAAGGGGGTAACTGGAGCTGGGCACAGTGGGGTAACTGGAGCCTGGCACAGTGGGGGCAACTGGAGCCCGGCACAGTGGGGTAACTGGAGCCCGGCACAGTGGGGTAACTGGAGCCTGCCACACTGGGGTAAGTGGAGCCCGGCACAGGGGGGTAACTGGAGCCCGGCACAGTGGGGTAACTGGAGCCCGGCACAGTGGGGTAACTGGAGCTCGGCACAGGGGTGTAACTGGAGCCCGTCACAGGGGGGTAAATGGAGCCTGGCACAGGGGGGTAACTGTAGCCCGGCACATTAGGGTAGCTGGAGCCCGGCACACTGGGGTATCTGGAGCCCGGCACAGTGGGGTAACTGGAGCCCGGCACAGGGGGGTAACTGGAGCCCGGCAGAGTGGGGTAACTGGAGCCCGGCACAGTGGGTTAACTGGAGCCTGGCACACTGGGGTAACTGGAGCCCGGCACAGTGGGGTAACTGGAGACGGCACAGTGGGGTAACTGGAGCCTGGCACAGTGGGGTAAATGGAGCCCAGCACAGGGGGGTAACTGCAGCTTGACACAGTGAGGTAACTGGAGCCCGGCACACTGGGGTAACTGGAGCCCGGCACGGGGGGTAACTGGAGCCTGGCACAGTGGGGTAACTGGAGCCCTGCACAGGGGGGTAACTGGAGCCTGGCACAGTGGGGTAACTGGAGCCTGGTGCAGTGGGGTAACTGGAGCCTGGCACAGTGGGGTAACTGGAGCCTGGCATAGGGGGGTAACTGGAGCCCGGCACAGTGGGGTAATTGGAGCCCTGCACAGGGGGTAACTGGAGCCCGACACAGTGGGATAACTGGAGCTCGGCACACTGGGGTAACTGGAGCCCGGCACACTGGGGTAACTGGAGCCCGGCACAGGGGGGTAACTGGAGCCTGGCACACTGCGGTAACTGGAGCCGGGCACAGGGGGGTAACTGGAGCCCGGCACAGAGGGGTAACTGGAGCCTGATGCAGTGGCGTAACTGGAGCCTGGCACAGGGGGGTAACTGGAGCCCGGCACAGGGGGGTAACTGGAGCCCGGCACAGGGGGGTAACTGGAGCCTGGCAATGTGGGGTAATTGGAGCCCGGCACACTGGGGTAACTGGAGCACGACACACTGGGGTAACTGGAGCCCAGCACAGTGGGGTAACTGGAGCACGGCACAGGGCATGTAACTGGAGCCGGGCACAGTGGTGTAACTGGAGCCCGGCACACTGGGGTAACTGGAGCCCGGCACAGGGTGTTAACTGGAGCCTGGCGCAGTCAGGGTAACTGGAGCCCAGCACAGGGGGGAAACTGGAGCCCGGCAGAGTGGGGTAACTGGAGCCCGGCACAGTGGGGTAACTGGAGCACGGCACAGGGCATGTAACTGGAGCCCGGCACAGGGGGGAAACTGGAGCCCGGCAGAGTGGGGTAACTGGAGCATGGCACAGGGCATGTAACTGGAGCCGGGCACACTGGGGTAACTGGAGCCCGACACAGTGGAGTAACTGGAGCCCGGCACAGTGGGGTAACTGGAGCAAGGCACAGGGCATGTAACTGGAGCCCGGCACAGTGGGGTAACTGGAGCCCGGCACACTGGGGTAACTGGAGCCCGGCACAGGGGGGAAACTGGAGCCCGGCAGAGTGGGGTAACTGGAGCCCGGCACAGGGGGGTAACTGGAGCCCGGCACACTGGGGTAACTGGAGCCCGGCACAGTGGCTAACTGGAGTCCGGCACAGGGGGTTAACTGGAGCACAGCACAGTCGGGTAACTGGAGCCCGGCACTGTGGGGAAGCTAGAGCCTGGCACACTGGGGTAACTGCAGCCCGGCACAGCGGGGTAACTGGAGCCAGGCACAGTGGGGTAACTGGAGCCAGCACATGGTCGGTAACTGGAGCCGGGGCACTGTGGGGTAACTGGAGCCCGGCACAGTGGGTTAACTGGAGCCTGGCACACTGGGGTAACTGGAGCCCGGCACAGTGGGGTAAATGGAGCCCGGCACAGTGGGGTAACTGGAGCCCGACACAGTGGGGTAACTGGAGCCCGGCACAGTGGGGTAACTGGAGCACGGCACAGGGCATTTAACTGGAGCTGGGCACAGTGGGGTAATTGGAGCCCGGCACACTGGGGTAACTGGAGCCTGGCACAGGGTGTTAACTGGAGCCTGGCGCAGTCAGGGTAACTGGAGCCCAGCACAGTGGGGGTAACTGGAGCCCGGCACACTGGGGTAACTGGAGCCCGGCACAGGGGGGAAACTGGAGATGGCAGAGTGGGGTAACTGGAGCCCGGCATAGGGGGGTAACTGGAGCCCGGCACACTGGGGTAACTGGAGCCCGGCACAGTGGGCTAACGGGAGGCCGGTACAAGGGGGTTAACTGGAGCGCAGCACAGTCGGGTAACTGGAGCCGGGCACTGTGGGGTAACTGGAGCCTGGCACAGTGGGGTAACTGGAGCCCGCCACAGTGGGGGCAACTGGAGCCTGGCACACTGGGTAACTGGAGCCCGGCACAGGGGGGTAACTGGAGCCCGGCAGAGTGGGGTAACTGGAGCCGGCACAGTGGGTTAACTGGAGCCTGGCACACTGGGGTAACTGGAGCCCGGCACAGTGGGGTAACTGGAGACGGCACAGTGGGGTAACTGGAGCCTGGCACAGTGGGGTAAATGGAGCCCAGCACAGGGGGGTAACTGCAGCGTGACACAGTGAGGTAACTGGAGCCCGGCACACTGGGGTAACTGGAGCCCGGCACGGGGGGTAACTGGAGCCTGGCACAGTGGGGTAAATGGAGCCCTGCACAGGGGGTAACTGGAGCCTGGCACAGTGGGGTAACTGGAGCCTGGCACAGTGGGGTAACTGGAGCCTGGCATAGGGGGGTAACTGGAGCCCGGCACAGTGGGTAATTGGAGCCCTGCACAGTGGGGTAACTGGAGCCCGACACACTGGGGTAACTGGAGCCCAGCACGGTGGGGTAACTGGAGCCCGGCACAGTAGTGTAACTGGAGCCTGGCACAGGGGGGTAACTGGAGCCCGGCACAGTGGGGTAACTGGAGCTCGGCACAGGGGGGTAACTGGAGCCCAGCACAGGGGGGTAAATGGAGCCCGGCACAGGGGGGTAACTGGAGCCTGGCACACTGGGGTAACTGGAGCCCGGCGCAGTCGGGTAACTGGAACCCGGCAGAGGGGGGTAATAGGAGCCCGGCACAGTGGGGTAACTGGAGCCCGGCACAGTGGGGTAACTGGAGACCGGCACAGTGGGGTAACTGGAGCCCGGCACAGTGGGGTAACTGGAGACCGGCACAGGGGGTAACTGGAGCCCGGTACAGTGGGTTGGCTGGAGCCCGGCACACTCGGGTATCTGGAGCCCGCAAAGTGGGGGTAACTGGAGCCAGGCACAGTGGGGTAACTGGAGCTCAGCACAGGGGGTAACTGGAGCCGGGCACAGTGGGGTAACTGGAGCCTGGCACCGTGGGGTAACTGGAGCCTGGCACAGGGGGTAACTGGAGCCCGGCACATTGGGGTAAATGGAGCCCGACAGAGTGGGGTAACTGGACCCTGGCACACTGGGGTAACTGCAGCCCGGCACAGTGGGGTAAATGGAGCCCGGCACATTGGGGTAACTGCAGCCCGGCACAGTGGGGTAAATGGAGCCCGGCACAGGGGGGTAACTGGAGCCCGGCACAGTGGGGTAACTGGAGCACGGCACACTGGGGTAACTGAAGCCGGCACGGGAGGATAACTGGAGCCTGGCACAGTGGGGGAAACTGGAGCCCGGCACAGGGGGGTAACTGGAGCCTGGCACAGTGGGGTAACTGGAGCACGGCACAGGGCATTTAACTGGAGCTGGGCACAGTGGGGTAATTGGAGCCCGGCACACTGGGGGTAACTGGAGCCTGGCACAGGGTGTTAACTGGAGCCTGGCGCAGTCAGGGTAACTGGAGCCCAGCACAGTGGGGTAACTGGAGCCCGGCACACTGGGGTAACTGGAGCCCGGCACAGGGGGGAAACTGGAGATGGCAGAGTGGGGTAACTGGAGCCCGGCATAGGGGGGTAACTGGAGCCCGGCACACTGGGGTAACTGGAGCCCGGCACAGTGGGCTAACGGGAGGCCGGTACAGGGGGTTAACTGGAGCGCAGCACAGTCGGGTAACTGGAGCCGGGCACTGTGGGGTAACTGGAGCCTGGCACAGTGGGGTAACTGGAGCCCGCCACAGTGGGGGCAACTGGAGCCTGGCACACTGGGTAACTGGAGCCCGGCACAGGGGGGTAACTGGAGCCCGGCAGAGTGGGGTAACTGGAGCCCGGCACAGTGGGTTAACTGGAGCCTGGCACACTGGGGTAACTGGAGCCCGGCACAGTGGGGTAAATGGAGCCCAGCACAGGGGGGTAACTGCAGCGTGACACAGTGAGGTAACTGGAGCCCGGCACACTGGGGTAACTGGAGCCCGGCACGGGGGGTAACTGGAGCCTGGCACAGTGGGGTAAATGGAGCCCTGCACAGGGGGTAACTGGAGCCTGGCACAGTGGGGTAACTGGAGCCTGGCACAGTGGGGTAACTGGAGCCTGGCATAGGGGGGTAACTGGAGCCCGGCACAGTGGGGTAATTGGAGCCCTGCACAGTGGGGTAACTGGAGCCCGACACACTGGGGTAACTGGAGCCCAGCACGGTGGGGTAACTGGAGCCCGGCACAGTAGTGTAACTGGAGCCTGGCACAGGGGGGTAACTGGAGCCCGGCACAGTGGGGTAACTGGAGCTCGGCACAGGGGGGTAACTGGAGCCCAGCACAGGGGGGTAAATGGAGCCCGGCACAGGGGGGTAACTGGAGCCTGGCACACTGGGGTAACTGGAGCCCGGCGCAGTCGGGTAACTGGAACCCGGCAGAGGGGGGTAATAGGAGCCCGGCACAGTGGGGTAACTGGAGCCCGGCACAGTGGGGTAACTGGAGACCGGCACAGTGGGGTAACTGGAGCCCGGCACAGTGGGGTAACTGGAGACCGGCACAGGGGGTAACTGGAGCCCGGTACAGTGGGTTGGCTGGAGCCCGGCACACTCGGGTATCTGGAGCCCGCAAAGTGGGGTAACTGGAGCCAGGCACAGTGGGGTAACTGGAGCTCAGCACAGGGGGGTAACTGGAGCCGGGCACAGTGGGGTAACTGGAGCCTGGCACCGTGGGGTAACTGGAGCCTGGCACAGGGGGTAACTGGAGCCCGGCACATTGGGGTAAATGGAGCCCGACAGAGTGGGGTAACTGGACCCTGGCACACTGGGGTAACTGCAGCCCGGCACAGTGGGGTAAATGGAGCCCGGCACATTGGGGTAACTGCAGCCCGGCACAGTGGGGTAAATGGAGCCCGGCACAGGGGGGTAACTGGAGCCCGGCACAGTGGGGTAACTGGAGCACGGCACACTGGGGTAACTGAAGCCCGGCACGGGAGGATAACTGGAGCCTGGCACAGTGGGGAAACTGGAGCCCGGCACAGGGGGGTAACTGGAGCCTGGCACAGTGGGGTAACTGGAGCCTGGTGCAGTGGGATAACTGGAGCCTGGCACAGTGGGGTAACTGGAGCCTGGCACAGGGGGGTAACTGGAGCCCGGCACTGGGGGTAACTGGAGCCCGGCGCAGTGGGGTAACTGGAGCCTGG
The DNA here is from genome assembly GCF_052327205.1 of Somniosus microcephalus. NCBI lineage: Eukaryota > Metazoa > Chordata > Chondrichthyes > Squaliformes > Somniosidae > Somniosus > Somniosus microcephalus. Next base: position 63,495,126 of record NC_140991.1, read on the forward strand.
CGCAGTGGGGTAACTGGAGCCAGGCACAGGGGGGTTACTGGAGCCCGGCACAGTGGGGTAACTGGAGCCCCGCACAGGGGGGTAACTGGAGCCTGGCACATTGGGGTAACTGGAGCCCGGCACTGTGGGGTAACTGGAGCCCAGTACACTGGGGTAACTGGAGCCCGGCACAGTGGGGTAACTGGAGCCCGGCACACTGGGGTTACTGGAGCCCGGCACAGTGGGGTAACTGGAGCCCCGCACAGGGGGGTAACTGGAGCCTGGCACATTGGGGTAACTGGAGCCCGGCACTGTGGGGTAACTGGAGCCCAGTACACTGGGGTAACTGGAGCCCGGCACAGTGGGGTAACTGGAGCCCGGCACACTGGGGTAACTGGAGCCTGGCACAGGGCGGTAACTGGAGCCTGGCACAGGGCTGTAACTGGAGCCGGGCACAGTGGGGTAACTGGAGCCCGGCACACTGGAGTAACTGGAGCCCGGCACAGTGGGGAAATAGGAGCCCGGCACAGTAGGGTAACAGGAGCCCGGCACAGGGGGGTAACTGGAGCCCGGCACAGTGAGGTAACTGGAGCTCGGCACAGGGGCGTAACTGGAGCCCGTCACAGGGGGGTAAATAGAGCCCGGCACTGTGGGGTAACTGCAGCCCGGCACACTGGGGTAACTGGAGCCCGGCACAGGGGGGAAACTGGAGCCCGGCAGAGTGTGGTAACTGGAGCCCGGCACAGGTCGGTAACTGGAGCCCAGCACACTGGGGTAACTGGAGCCCGGCACAGTGGGGTAAATGGAGTCCGGCACAGGGGGTTAACTGAAGCGCAGCACAGTTGGGTAAGTGGAGCCTGGCACTGTGGGGTAGCTAGAGCCCGGCACACTGGGGTAACTGGAGCCCGGCACAGTGGGGTAACTGGAGCCAGGCACAGTGGGGTAACTGAAGCCCAGCACATGGTGGTAACTGGAGCCGGGCATTGTGGGGTAACTGGAGCCTGGCACAGTGGGGTTACTGGAGCCCGCCACAGTGGGGGCAACTGGAGCCCGGCACACTGGGGTAACTGGAGCCCGGCAGAGTGGGGTAATGGAGCCCGGCACAGTGGGGTAACTGGAGACTGGCACACTGGGGTAACTGTCGCCCGGCAGAGTGGGGCAACTTGAGCCCGGCACAGTGGGGTAACTGGAGCCCGGCACAGTGGGGTAAATGGAGCCCAGCACAGGAGGGTAACTGTAGCCTGGCACAGTGGGGTAACTGGAGCCCGGCACACTGGGGTAACTGGCGCCCGGCACAGGGGGGTAACAGGAATCTGGCACAGGGGGGCAACTGGAGCCCGGCACAGTGGGGTAACTGGAGACCGCCACAGGGGGTTAACTGGAGCCCGGCACAGTGGGGTAGCTGGAGCCCGGCACACTGGGGTATCTGGAGCCAGGCACAGTGGGCTAACTGGAGCCCAGCATAGGGGGGTAACTGAAGCCGGGCACAGTGGGGTAACTGGAGCCTGGCACCGTGGGGTAACTGGAGCCTGGCACAGTGGGGTAACTGGAGCCTGGCACAATGGGGTAAATGGAGCCCAACACAGTGGGGTACCTGGAGCCTGGCACACTGGGGTAACTGCAGCCCGGCACAGTGGGGTAAATGGAGCCCGGCACAGTGGGGTAACTGGAGCCCGGCACAGTGGGGTAAATGGAGCCCGGCACAGTGGGGTAACTTGAGCCTGGCACACTGGGGCAACTGGAGCCAGGCACAGGGGGGTAACTGGAGCCCGGCACACTGGGGTAACTGGCGCCCGGCACAGGGGGGTAACAGGAACCTGGCACAGGGGGGCAACTGGAGCCCGGCACAGTGGGGTAACTGGAGACCGCCACAGGGGGTTAACTGGAGCCCGGCACAGTGGGGTAGCTGGAGCCCGGCACACTGGGGTATCTGGTGCCCGGCACAGTGGGGTACCTGGAGCCAGGCACAGTGGGCTAACTGGAGCCCAGCATAGGGGGGTAACTGAAGCCGGGCACAGTGGGGTAACTGGAGCCTGGCACCGTGGGGTAACTGGAGCCCGGCACAGTGGGGTAAATGGAGCCCGGCACAGTGGGGTAACTTGAGCCTGGCACACTGGGGTAACTGGAGCCAGGCACAGGGGGGTAACTGGAGCCCGGCACAGTGGGGTAACTGGAGCCCGGCACAGGGGGGTAACTGGAGCCTGGCACAGTGGGGTAACTGTAGCCTGGCACAGTGGGTTAACTGGAGCCTGGCACACTGGGGTAACTGGAGCCCGGCACAGTGGGGTAACTGGAGCCCGGCACAGTGGGGTAACTGGAGCCCGGCACACTGGGGTAACTGGAGCCCGGCACAGGGGGATAACTGGAGCCTGGCACAGTGGGGTAACTGGAGCCTGGCACAAGGGGGTAACTGGAGCTTGGCACAGTGGGGTAACTGGAGCCTGGTGAAGTGGGGTAACTGGAGCCTGGCACAGTGGGGTAACTGGAGCCCGGCACAGTGGGGTAACTGGAGCCCGGCGCAGTGGGGTAACTGGAGCCCGGCGCAGTGGGGTAACTGGAGCCCAGCACAGGGTAGTAAATGGAGCCCGGCGCAGTCGGGTAACTGGAACCCGGCACAGGGGGTTAATTGGAGCCTGGAACAGTGGGGTAACTGGAGCCCACCACAGTGGGGTAACTGTAGACCGGCACAGGGGGGTAACTGGAGCCCGGCACATTGGGGTAGCTGGAGCCCAGCACACTGGTGTATCTGGAGCCCGGCACAGTGGGGTAACTGGAGCCAGGCACAGTGGGGTAACTGGAGCCCAGCACAAGGGGGTAACTGGAGCCGGGCACAGTGGGGTAACTGGAGCCTGGCACAGTGGGGGCAACTGGAGCCCGGCACAGTGGGGTAACTGGAGCCCGGCACAGTGGGGTAACTGGAGCCTGCCACACTGGGGTAACTGGAGCCTGGCACAGCGGGGTAACTGGAGCCTGGCACAGTGGGGTAAATGGAGCCCAACACAGTGGGGTAACTGGAGCCTGGCACACTGGGGTAACTGTAGCCCGGCACAGTGGGGTAAATGGAGCCCGGCACAGTGGGGTAAATGGAGCCCGGCACAGTGGGGTAAATGGAGCCCGGCACAGTGGGGTAACTTGAGCCCGACACACTGGGGTAACTGGAGACAGGCACAGGGGGGTAACTGGAGCCCGGCACAGTGGGGTAACTGGAGCACGGCACACGGGGGTAACTGGAGCCTGGCACATTGGGTAACTGGAGCCCGGCACTGTGGGGTAACTGGAGCCCAGTACACTGGGGTAACTGGAGCAAGGCACAGGGGGGTAACTGGAGCCCGGCACAGTGGGGTAACTGGAGCCTGGCACAGTGGGGTAACTGGAGCCCGGCACTGTGGGGTAACTGGAGCCCAGTACACTGGGGTAACTGGAGCCTGGGACAGGGCGGTAACTGGAGCCCGGCACACTGGGGTAACTGGAGCCCAGCACAGTGGGGTAACTGGAGCCCGGCACAGTAGGATAACTGGAGCCCGGCACAGTGGGGTAAGTGGAGCCCAGCACAGTGGGGTAACTGGAGCTCGGCACAGGGGGGTAACTGGAGCCTGGCACAGGGGGGTAAATGGAGCCCGGTACAGGGGGGTAACTGGAGCCTGGCACACTGGGGCAACTGGAGCCCGGCACAGGGGGGTAACTGGAGCCCGGTGCAGTCGGGTAACTAGAACCCGGCACAGGGGGGTAACTGGAGCTCGGCACAGTGGGGTTACTGCAGACTGGCACAGTGGGGTAACTGGAGCCCGGCAAAGTGGGGTACCTGGAGCCTGGAACACTGGGGTATCTGGAGCCCGCACAGTGGGGTAACTGGAGCCAGGCACAGCGGGGTAACTGGAGCCCAGCACAGTGGGGTAACTGGAGCCGGGCACAGTGGGGTAACTGGAGCCTGGCACCGTGGGGTAACTGGAGCCTGGCACAGGGGGATAACTGGAGCCCGGCACATTGGGGTAAATGGAGCCCGGCAGAGTGGGGTAACTGGACCGTGGCACACTGGGGTAACTGCAGCCCGGCACTGTGTGGTAAATGGAGCCCGGCACAGTGGGGTAACTGGAGCCCGGCACAGTGGGGTAACTGGAGCCCGGCACGGGGGGATAACTGGAGCCTGGCACGGGGGGATAACTGGAGCCTGGCACAGTGGGGTAACTGGAGCCCGGCACGGCAGTAACTGGAGCCTGGCACAGTGGGGTAACTGGAGCCTGGTGCAGTGGGATAACTGGAGCCTGGCACAGTGGGGTAACTGGAGCCTGGCACAAGGGGGTAACTGGAGCCTGGCACAGGGGGGTAACTGGAGCCCGGCGCAGTGGGGTAACTGGAGCCCGGCGCAGTGCGGTAACTGCAGCCCGGCACAGTGGGGTAACTGGAGCCCGGCAGACTGGGGTAACTGGAGCCAGGCACAGGGGGTAACTGGAGCCCAGCACAGTGGGGTAACTGGAGCCCGGCACAGGGGGGTAACTGGAGCCTGGCACACTGGGGTAAATGGAGCCCGGCACTGTGGGGTAACTGGAGCCCAGTACACTGGGGTAAATGGAGCCCGGCCCAGTGGGGTAACTGGAGCCCGGCACACTGGGGTAACTGGAGCCTGGCACCGGGCGGTAACTGGAGCCTGGCACAGGGCGGTAAATGGAGCCAGGCACAGTGGGGTAACTGGAGCCCGGCACACTAGGGTAACTGGAGCCCGGCACAGTGGGGTAACTGGAACCCGGCACAGGGGGGTAATTGGAGCCCGGCACAGTGGGGTAACTGGAGCCCGGCACAGTGGGGTAACTGGAGACCGGCACAGGGGGTAACTGGAGCCCGGCACAGTGGGTTGGCTGGAGCCCGGCACACTGGGGTATCTGGAGCCCGCAAAGTGTAGTAACTGGAGCCTGGCACCGTGGGGTAACTGGAGCCTGGCACAGGGGGATAACTGGAGCCCGACACATTGGGGTAAATGGAGCCCAACAGAGTGGGGTAACTGGACCCTGGCACACTGGGGTAACTGCAGCCCGGCACAGTGGGGTAAATGGAGCCCGGCACATTGGGGTAACTGGAGCCCGGCACAGTGGGGTAAATGGAGCCCGGCACAGGGGGGTAACTGGAGCCCGGCACAGTGGGGTAACTGGAGCACGGCACACTGGGGTAACTGAAGCCCGGCACGGGGGGATAACTGGAGCCGGGCACAGTGGGGTAAATGGAGCCCGGCACAGGGGGATAACTGGAGCCTGGCACAGTGGGGAAACTGGAGCCCGGCACAGGGTGGTAACTGAAGCCTGGCACAGTGGGGTAACTGGAGCCTGGTGCAGTGGGATAACTGGAGCCTGGCACAGTGGGGTAACTGGAGCCTGGCACAGGGGGGTAATTGGAGCCCGGCACTGGGGGTAACTGGAGCCCGGCGCAGTGGGGTAACTGGAGCATGGCGCAGTGGGGTAACTGGAGCCAGGCACAGGGTTGTAACTGGAGCCGGGCACAGTGGGGTAACTGGAGCCCGGCACACTGGAGTAACTGGAGCCCGGCACAGTGGGGAAATAGGAGCCCGGCACAGTAGGGTAGCTGAAGCCTGGCACAGGGGGGTAACTGGAGCCCGGCACAGTGAGGTAACTGGAGCTCGGCACAGGGGCGTAACTGGAGCCCGTCACAGGGGGGTAAATAGAGCCCGGCACAGGGGGGTAACTGGAGCCCAGTACACTGGGGTAACTGGAGCCCGGCACAGTGGGGTAACTGGAGCCCGGCACACTGGGGTAACTGGAGCCTGGCACAGGGCGGTAACTGGAGCCTGGCACAGGGTTGTAACTGGAGCCGGGCACAGTGGGGTAACTGGAGCCCGGCACACTGGAGTAACTGGAGCCCGGCACAGTGGGGAAATAGGAGCCCGGCACAGTAGGGTAGCTGGAGCCTGGCACAGGGGGGTAACTGGAGCCCGGCACAGTGAGGTAACTGGAGCTCGGCACAGGGGCGTAACTGGAGCCCGTCACAGGGGGGTAAATAGAGCCCGGCACAGGGGGGTAACTGGAGCCCGGCACACTGGGGTAACTGGAGCCCGGCACAGGGGGGTAACTGGAGCCCGGCACACAGGGGTAACTGGAGCCTGGCACAGTGGGGTAACTGGAGCCCGGCACTGTGGGGTAACTGCAGCCCGGCACACTGGGGTAACTGCAGCACGGCACAGGGGGGAAACTGGAGCCCGGCAGAGTGGGGTAACTGGAGCCCGGCACAGGGGGGTAACTGGAGCCCGGCACAGTGGGGTAACTGGAGCCCGGCACAGTGGGGTAAATGGAGTCCGGCACAGGGGGTTAACTGAAGCGCAGCACAGTCGGGTAACTGGAGCCTGGCACTGTGGGGTAGCTAGAGCCCGGCACACTGGGGTAACTGGAGCCCGGCACAGTGGGGTAACTGGAGCCAGGCACAGTGGGGTAACTGAAGCCCAGCACATGGTGGTAACTGGAGCCGGGCATTGTGGGGTAACTGGAGCCTGGCACAGTGGGGTAACTGGAGCTCGCCACAGTGGGGGCAACTGGAGCCCGGCACACTGGGGTAACTGGAGCCCGGCAGAGTGGGGTAATGGAGCCCGGCACAGTGGGGTAACTGGAGACTGGCACACTGGGGTAACTGTCGCCCGGCAGAGTGGGGTAACTTGAGCCCGGCACAGTGGGGTAACTGGAGCCCGGCACAGTGGGGTAAATGGAGCCCAGCACAGGGGGGTAACTGCAGCCTGGCACAGTGGGGTAACTGGAGCCCGGCACACTGGGGTAACTGGCGCCCGGCACAGGGGGGTAACAGGAACCTGGCACAGGGGGGCAACTGGAGCCTGGCACAGTGGGGTAACTGGAGACCGCCACAGGGGGTTAACTGGAGCCCGGCACAGTGGGGTAGCTGGAGCCCGGCACACTGGGGTATCTGGTGCCCGGCACAGTGGGGTACCTGGAGCCAGGCACAGTGGGCTAACTGGAGCCCAGCATAGGGGGGTAACTGAAGCCGGGCACAGTGGGGTAACTGGAGCCTGGCACCGTGGGGTAACTGGAGCCTGGCACAGTGGGGGTAACTGGAGCATGGCACAGTGGGGGCAACTGGAGCCCGGCACAGTGGGGTAACTGGAGCCCGGCACAGTGGGGTAACTGGAGCCTGCCACACTGGGGTAACTGGAGCCCGGCACAGCGGGGTAACTGGAGCCTGGCACAGTGGGGTAAATGGAGCCCAACACAGTGGGGTAACTGGAGCCTGGCACACTGGGGTAACTGCAGCTCGGCACAGTGGGGTAAAGGGAGCCTGGCACAGTGGGGTAACTGGAGCCCGGCACAGTGGGGTAAATGGAGCCCGGCACAGTGGGGTAACTTGAACCTGGCACACTGGGGTAACTGGAGCCAGGCACAGAGGGGTAACTGGAGCCCGGCACAGTGGGGTAACTGGAGCCCGGCACAGGGGGGTAACTGGAGCCTGGCACAGTGGGGTAACTGGAGGCTGGCACAGTGGGTTAACTGGAGCCTGGCACACTGGGGTAACTGGAGCCCGGCACAGTGGGGTAACTGGAGCCCAGCACAGTGGGGTAACTGGAGCCCGGCACACTGGGGTAACTGGAGCCCGGCACAGGGGGGTAACGAGCCTGGCACAGTGGGGTAACTGGAGACCGGTACAAGGGGGTAACTGGAGCTTGGCACAGTGGGGTAACTGGAGCCTGGTGCAGTGGGGTAACTGGAGCCTGGCATAGGGGGGCAACTGGAGCCCGGCACAGTGGGGTAACTGGAGCCCGGCGCAGTGGGGTAACTGGAGCCCGGCGCAGTGGGGTAACTGGAGCCCAGCACAGGGGGGTAACTGGATCCTGGCACAGTGGGGTAACTGGAGCCCACCACAGTGGGGTAACTGTAGACCGGCACAGGGGGGTAACTGGAGCCCGGCACATTGGGGTAGCTGGAGCCCGGCACACTGGTGTATCTGGAGCCCGGCACTGTGGGATAACTGGAGCCAGGCACAGTGGGGTAACTGGAGCCCAGCACAAGGGGGTAACTGGAGCCGGGCACAGTGGGGTAACTGGAGCCTGGCACAGTGGGGGCAACTGGAGCCCGGCACAGTGGGGTAACTGGAGCCCGGCACAGTGGGGTAACTGGAGCCTGCCACACTGGGGTAACTGGAGCCCGGCACAGCGGGGTAACTGGAGCCTGGCACAGTGGGGTAAATGGAGCCCAACACAGTGGGGTAACTGGAGCCTGGCACACTGGGGTAACTGTAGCCCGGCACAGTGGGGTAAATGGAGCCCGGCACAGTGGGGTAAATGGAGCCCGGCACAGTGGGGTAAATGGAGCCCGGCACAGTGGGGTAACTTGAGCCCGACACACTGGGGTAACTGGAGCCAGGCACAGGGGGGTAACTGGAGCCATGCACAGTGGGGTAACTGGAGCCCGGCACAGGGGGGTAACTGGAGCCTGGCACATTGGGTAACTGGAGCCCGGCACTGTGGGGTAACTGGAGCCCAGTACACTGGGGTAACTGGAGCAAGGCACAGGGGGGTAACTGGAGCCCGGCACAGTGGGGTAACTGGAGCCTGGCACAGTGGGGTAACTGGAGCCCGGCACTGTGGGGTAACTGGAGCCCAGTACACTGGGGTAACTGGAGTCTGGGACAGGGAGGTAACTGGAGCCTGGCACACTGGGGTAACTGGAGGCCAGCACAGTGGGGTAACTGGAGCCCGGCACAGTAGGATAACTGGAGCCCGGCACAGTGGGGTAACTGGAGCCCGGCACAGTGGGGTAACTGGAGCTCGGCACAGGGGGGTAACTGGAGCCTGGCACAGGGGGGTAAATGGAGCCCGGCACAGGGGGGTAACTGGAGCCTGGCACACTGGGGCAACTGGAGCCCAGCACAGGGGGGTAACTGGAGCCCGGTGCAGTCGGGTAACTAGAACCCGGCACAGGGGGGTAACTGGAGCCCGGCACAGTGGGGTAACTGGAGCTCGGCACACTGGGGTAACTGCAGACTGGCACAGTGGGGTAACTGGAGCCCGGCAAAGTGGGGTACCTGGAGCCTGGAACACTGGGGTATCTGGAGCCCGCACAGTGGGGTAACTGGAGCCAGGCACAGTGGGGTAACTGGAGCCCAGCACAGTGGGGTAACTGGAGCCGGGCACAGTGGGGTAACTGGAGCCTGGCACCTTGGGGTAACTGGAGCCTGGCACAGGGGTTAACTGGAGCCCGGCACATTGGGGTAAATGGAGCCCGGCAGAGTGGGGTAACTGGACCCTGGCACACTGGGGTAACTGCAGCCCAGCACAGTGTGGTAAATGGAGCCCGGCACAGTAGGGTAACTGGGGCCCGGCACAGTGGGGTAACTGGAGCCCGGCACGGGGGGATAACTGGAGCCTGGCACAGTGGGGTAACTGGAGCCCGGCACGGGGGTAACTGGAGCCTGGCACAGTGGGGTAACTGGAGCCTGGTGCAGTGGGATAACTGGAGCCTGGCACAGTGGGGTAACTGGAGCCTGGCACAAGGGGGTAACTGGAGCCCGGCACAGGGGGGTAACTGGAGCCCGGCGCAGTGGGGTAACTGGAGCCCGGCGCAGTGGGGTAACTGCAGCCCGGCACAGTGGGGTAACTGGAGCCCGGCAGACTGGGGTAACTGGAGCCAGGCACAGGGGGTAACTGGAGCCCGGCACAGTGGGGTAACTGGAGCCCGGCACAGGGGGGTAACTGGAGCCTGGCACACTGGGGTAACTGGAGCCCGGCACTGTGGGGTAACTGGAGCCCAGTACACTGGGGTAAATGGAGCCCGGCCCAGTGGGGTAACTGGAGCCCGGCACACTGGGGTAACTGGAGCCTGGCACCGGGCGGTAACTGGAGCCTGGCACAGGGTGGTAAATGGAGCCGGGCACAGTGGGGTAACTGGAGCCCGGCACACTAGGGTAACTGGAACCCGGCACAGTGGGGTAAGTGGAGCCCGGCACGGGGGGTAACTGGAGCCCGGCACAGTGGGGTAACTGGAGCCCGGCACAGTGGGGTAACTGGAGCTCAGCACAGGGGTGTAACTGGAGCCCGTCACAGGGGGGTAAATGGAGCCCGGCACGGGGGGGTAACTGGAGCCCGGCACACTGGGATAACTGGAGCCCGGCACAGTGGGGTAACTGGAGCCCGGCACAGGGGGGTAACTGGAGCCTGGCACAGTGGGGTAACTGGAGCCCGGCACTGTGGGGTAACTGGAGCCCGGCACACTGCGGTAACTGGAGCCCGGCACAGGGGGGAAACTGGAGCCCGGCAGAGTGGGGTAACTGGAGCCCGGCACAGGGTGGTAACTGGAGCCCGGCACACTGGGGTAACTGGAGCCCGGCACAGTTGCGGAACTGGAGTCCGGCACAGGGGGTTAACTGGAGCGCAGCACAGTGGGGTAACTGGAGCCCAGCACTGTGGGGTAGCTAGAGCCTGGCACACTGGGGTAACTGGAGCCTGGCACAGTGGGGTAACTGGAGCCAGGCACAGTGGGGTAACTGGAGCCCAGCACATGGTGGTAACTGGAGCCGGGCATTGTGGGGTAACTGGAGCCTGGCACAGTGGGGTAACTGGAGCCCGCCACAGTGGGGGCAACTGGAGCCCGGCACACTGGGGTAACTGGAGCCCGGCAGAGTGGGGTAACTGGAGCCCAGCACAGGGGGGTAACTGCAGCCTGGCACAGTGGGGTAACTGGAGCCCGGCACACTGGCGTAACTGGAGCCCGGTACAGGGGGGTAACTGGAGCCTGGCACAGTGGGGTAACTGGAGCCCGGCACAGGGGGGTAACTGGAGCCTGGCATAGGGGGGTAACTGGAGCCTGGCACAGTGGGGTAACTGGATCCCGGCGCAGTGGGGTAACTGGAGCCCGGCACAGGGTGGTAACTGGAGCCCGGCGCAGTCGGGTAACTGGTACCCGGCACAGTGGGGTAACTGGAGACCGCCACAGGGGGGTAACTGGAGCCCGGCACAGTGGGGTAGCTGGAGCCCGGCACACTGGGGTATCTGGTGCCCGGCACAGTGGGGTAACTGGAGCCAGGCATAGTGGGCTAACTGGAGCCCAGCATAGGGGGATAACTGGAGCCGGGCACAGTGGGGTAACTGGAGCCTGGCACTGTGGGGTAACTGGAGCCTGGCACAGTGGGGGTAACTGGAGCCTGGCACAGTGGGGTAAATGGAGCCCGGCACAGTGGGGTAACTGGAGCCTGGCACAGTGGGTTAACTGGAGCCGGGCACACTGGGGTACCTGGAGCCCGGCACAGTGTGGTAACTGGAGCCCGGCACAGTGGGGTAACTGGAGCCCGGCACAGTGGGGTGAATGGAGCCCAGCACAGGGGGGTAACTGCAGCCTGGCACAGTGGGGTAACTGGAGCCCGGCACACTGGGGTAACTGGAGCCCGGCACAGGGGTGTAACTGGAGCCTGGCACAGGGGGGTAACTGGAGCCTGGCACAGTGGGGTAACTGGAGCCTGGTGCAGTGGGGTAACTGGAGCCTGGCACAGTTGGGTAACTGGAGCCTGGCATAGGGGGGTAACTGGATCCCGGCACAGTGGCGTAACTGGAGCCCGGCGCAGTGGGGTAACTGGAGCCCAGCACATGGTTGTAACTGGAGCCCGGCGCAGTCGGGTAACTGGAACCCAGCACAGGGGGGTAACTGGAGCCCAGCACAGTGGGGTAACAGGAGCCCGGCACAGTGGGGTAACTGGAGACCGGCACAGGGGGGTAACTGGAGCCCGGCACATTGGGGTAGCTGGAGCCCGGGACACTGGGGTATCTGGAGCCCGGCACAATGGGGTAACTGGAGCCAGGCACAGTGGGGTAACTGGAGCCCAGCACAAGGGGGTAACTGGAGCCCGGCACAGTGGGGTAACTGGAGCCCGGCACACTGGGGTAACTGGAGCCCGGCACAGGGGGGTAACTGGAGCCTGGCACAGTGGGGTAACTGGAGCCCGGCACAAGGGGGTAACTGGAGCTTGGCACAGTGGGGTAACTGGAGCCTGGTGCAGTGGGGTAACTGGAGCCTGGCATAGGGGGGCAACTGGAGCCCGGCACAGTGGGGTAACTGGAGCCCGGCGCAGTGGGGTAACTGGAGCCCGGCGCAGTGGGGTAACTGGAGCCCAGCACAGGGTAGTAACTGGAGCCCGGCGCAGTCGGGTAACTGGAACCCGGCACAGGGGGGTAACTGGAGCCTGGCACAAGTGGGTAACTGGAGCCGGGCACAGTGGGGTAACTGGACCTGGCACAGTGGGGGCAACTGGAGCTCGGCACAGTGGGGTAACTGGAGCCCGGCACAGTGGGGTAACTGGAGCCTGCCACACTGGGGTAACTGGAGCCCGGCACAGCGGGTTAACTGGAGCCTGGCACAGTGGGGTAAATGGAGCCCAACACAGTGGGGTAACTGGAGCCTGGCACACTGGGGAAACTGTAGCCCGGCACAGTGGGGTAAATGGAGCCCGGCACAGTGGGGTAAATGGAGCCCGGCACAGTGGGGTAAATGGAGCCCGGCACAGTGGGGTAACTTGAGCCCGACACACTGGGGTAACTGGAGCCAGGCACAGGGCGGTAACTGGAGCCATGCACAGTGGGGTAACTGGAGCCCGGCACAGGGGGGTAACTGGAGCCTGGCACATTGGGTAACTGGAGCCCGGCACTGTGGGGTAACTGGAGCCCAGTAGACTGGGGTAACTGGAGCAAGGCACAGGGGGGTAACTGGAGCCCGGCACAGTGGGGTAACTGGAGCCTGGCACAGTGGGGTAACTGGAGCCCGGCACTGTGGGGTAACTGGAGCCCAGTACACTGGGGTAACTGGAGTCTGGGACAGGGAGGTAACTGGAGCCCGGCACACTGGGGTAACTGGAGGCCAGCACAGTGGGGTAACTGGAGCCCGGCACAGTAGGATAACTGGAGCCCGGCACAGTGGGGTAACTGGAGCCCGGCACAGTGGGGTAACTGGAGCTCGGCACAGGGGGGTAACTGGAGCCTGGCACAGGGGGGTAAATGGAGCCCGGCACAGGGGGGTAACTGGAGCCTGGCACACTGGGGCAACTGGAGCCCAGCACAGGGAGGTAACTGGAGCCCGGCACAGTGGGGTAACTGGAGCCTGCCACACTGGGGTAACGGGAGCCCGGCACAGCGGGGTAACTGGAGCCTGGCACAGTGGGGTAAATGGAGCCCAACACAGTGGGGTAACTGGAGCCTGGCACACTGGGGTAACTGTAGCCGGGCACAGTGGGGTAAATGGAGCCCGGCACAGTGGGGTAAATGGAGCCCGGCACAGTGGGGTAAATGGAGCCCGGCACAGTGGGGTAACTTGAGCCCGACACACTGGGGTAACTGGAGCCAGGCACAGGGCGGTAACTGGAGCCATGCACAGTGGGGTAACTGGAGCCCGGCACAGGGGGGTAACTGGAGCCTGGCACATTGGGTAACTGGAGCCCGGCACTGTGGGGTAACTGGAGCCCAGTACACTGGGGTAACTGGAGCAAGGCACAGGGGGGTAACTGGAGCCCGGCACAGTGGGGTAACTGGAGCCTGGCACAGTGGGGTAACTGGAGCCCGGCACTGTGGGGTAACTGGAGCCCAGTACACTGGGGTAACTGGAGTCTGGGACAGGGAGGTAACTGGAGCCCGGCACACTGGGGTAACTGGAGGCCAGCACAGTGGGGTAACTGGAGCCCGGCACAGTAGGATAACTGGAGCCCGGCACAGTGGGGTAACTGGAGCCCGGCACAGTGGGGTAACTGGAGCTCGGCACAGGGGGGTAACTGGAGCCTGGCACAGGGGGGTAAATGGAGCCCGGCACAGGGGGGTAACTGGAGCCTGGCACACTGGGGCAACTGGAGCCCGGCACAGGGGGGTAACTGGAGCCCGGTGCAGTCGGGTAACTAGAACCCGGCACAGGGGGGTAACTGGAGCCCGGCACAGTGGGGTAACTGGAGCTCGGCACAGTGGGGTAACTGTAGACTGGCACAGTGGGGTAACTGGAGCCCGGCAAAGTGGGGTACCTGGAGCCTGGAACACTGGGGTATCTGGAGCACGCACAGTGGGGTAACTGGAGCCAGGCACAGTGGGGTAACTGGAGCCCAGCACAGTGGGGTAACTGGAGCGGGGCACATTTGGGTAACTGGAGCCTGGCACCGTGGGGTAACTGGAGCCTGGCACAGGGGGATAACTGGAGCCCGGCACATTGGGGTAAATGGAGCCCGGCAGAGTGGGGTAACTGGACCCTGGCACACTGGGGTAACTGCAGCCCGGCACAGTGTGGTAAATGGAGCCCGGCACAGTGGGGTAACTGGAGCCCGGCACAGTGGGGTAACTGGAGCCCGGCACGGGGGGATAACTGGAGCCTGGCACAGTGGGGTAACTGGAGCCCGGCACGGGGGTAACTGGAGCCTGGTGCAGTGGGATAACTGGAGCCTGGCACAGTGGGGTAACTGGAGCCTGGCACAAGGGGGTAACTGGAGCCCGGCACAGGGGGGTAACTGGAGCCCGGCGCAGTGGGGTAACTGGAGCCCGGCGCAGTGGGGTAACTGCAGCCCGGCACAGTGGGGTAACTGGAGCCCGGCAGACTGGGGTAACTGGAGCCAGGCACAGGGAGTAACTGGAGCCCGGCACAGTGGGGTAACTGGATCCCGGCACAGGGGGGTAACTGAAGCCTGGCACACTGGGGTAAATGGAGCCCGGCACTGTGGGGTAACTGGAGCCCAGTACACTGGGGTAAATGGAGCCCGGCCCAGTGGGGTAACTGGAGCCCGGCACACTGGGGTAACTGGAGCCTGGCACCGGGCGGTAACTGGAGCCTGGCACAGGGTAGTAAATGGAGCCGGGCACAGTGGGGTAACTGGAGCCCGGCACACTAGGGTAACTGGAACCCGGCACAGTGGGGTAAGTGGAGCCCGGCACGGGGGGTAACTGGAGCCCGGCACAGTGGGGTAACTGGAGCCCGGCACAGTGGGGTAACTGGAGCTCAGCACAGGGGTGTAACTGGAGCCCGTCACAGGGGGGTAAATGGAGCCTGGCACGGGGGGGTAACTGGAGCCCGGCACACTGGGATAACTGGAGCCCGGCACAGTGGGGTAACAGGAGCCCGGCACAGGGGGGTAACTGGACCTGGCACAGTGGGGTAACTGGAGCCCGGCACTGTGGGGTAACTGGAGCTCGGCACACTGGGGTAACTGGAGCCCGGCACAGGGGGGAAACAGGAGCCCGGCAGAGTGGGGTAACTGGAGCCCGGCACAGGGTGGTAACTGGAGCCCGGCACACTGGGGTAACTGGAGCCCGGCACAGTTGCGGAACTGGAGTCCGTCACAGGGGGTTAACTGGAGCTCAGCACAGTGGGGTAACTGGAGCCCAGCACTGTGGGGTAGCTAGAGCCTGGCACACTGGGGTAACTGGAGCCTGGCACAGTGGGGTAACTGGAGCCAGGCACAGTGGGGTAACTGGAGCCCAGCACATGGTGGTAACTGGAGCCGGGCATTGTGGGGTAACTGGAGCCTGGCACAGTGGGGTAACTGGAGCCCGCCACAGTGGGGGCAACTGGAGCCCGGCACACTGGGGTAACTGGAGCCCGGCAGAGTGGTGTACCTGGAGCCCAGCACAGGGGGGTAACTGCAGCCTGGCACAGTGGGGTAACTGGAGCCCGGCACACTGGCGTAACTGGAGCCCGGTACAGGGGGGTAACTGGAGCCTGGCACAGTGGGGTAACTGGAGCCCGGCACAGGGGGGTAACTGGAGCCTGGCATAGGGGGGTAACTGGAGCCTGGCACAGTGGGGTAACTGGATCCCGGCGCAGTGGGGTAACTGGAGCCCGGCACAGGGTGGTAACTGGAGCCCGGCGCAGTCGGGTAACTGGTACCCGGCACAGGGGGGCAACTGGAGACCGGCACAGTGGGGTAACTGGAGCCCGGCACAGTGGGGTAACTGGAGACCGCCACAGGGGGGTAACTGGAGCCCGGCACAGTGGGGTAGCTGGAGCCCGGCACACTGGGGTATCTGGTGCCCGGCACAGTGGGGTAACTGGAGCCAGGCATAGTGGGCTAACTGGTGCCCAGCATAGGGGGATAACTGGAGCCGGGCACAGTGGGGTAACTGGAGCCTGGCACCGTGGGGTAACTGGAGCCTGGCACAGTGGGGGTAACTGGAGCCTGGCACAGTGGGGTAAATGGAGCCCGGCACAGTGGGGTAACTGGAGCCTGGCACAGTGGGTTAACTGGAGCCTGGCACACTGGGGTACCTGGAGCCCGGCACAGTGTGGTAACTGGAGCCCGGCACAGTGGGGTAACTGGAGCCCGGCACAGTGGGGTGAATGGAGCCCAGCACAGGGGGGTAACTGCAGCCTGGCACAGTGGGGTAACTGGAGCCCGGCACACTGGGGTAACTGGAGCCCGGCACAGGGGTGTAACTGGAGCCTGGCACAGGGGGGTAACTGGAGCCTGGCACAGTGGGGTAACTGGAGCCTGGTGCAGTGGGGTAACTGGAGCCCGGCAGAGTGGTGTACCTGGAGCCCAGCACAGGGGGGTAACTGCAGCCTGGCACAGTGGGGTAACTGGAGCCCGGCACACTGGCGTAACTGGAGCCCGGTACAGGGGGGTAACTGGAGCCTGGCACAGTGGGGTAACTGGAGCCCGGCACAGGGGGGTAACTGGAGCCTGGCATAGGGGGGTAACTGGAGCCTGGCACAGTGGGGTAACTGGATCCCGGCGCAGTGGGGTAACTGGAGCCCGGCACAGGGTGGTAACTGGAGCCCGGCGCAGTCGGGTAACTGGTACCCGGCACAGGGGGGCAACTGGAGACCGGCACAGTGGGGTAACTGGAGCCCGGCACTGTGTGGTAACTGGAGCCCGGCACAGTGGGGTAACTGGAGCCCGGCACAGTGGGGTGAATGGAGCCCAGCACAGGGGGGTAACTGCAGCCTGGCACAGTGGGGTAACTGGAGCCCGGCACACTGGGGTAACTGGAGCCCGGCACAGGGGTGTAACTGGAGCCTGGCACAGGGGGGTAACTGGAGCCTGGCACAGTGGGGTAACTGGAGCCTGGTGCAGTGGGGTAACTGGAGCCTGGCACAGTTGGGTAACTGGAGCCTGGCATAGGGGGGTAACTGGATCCCGGCACAGTGGCGTAACTGGAGCCCGGCGCAGTGGGGTAACTGGAGCCCAGCACATGGTTGTAACTGGAGCCCGGCGCAGTCGGGTAACTGGAACCCAGCACAGGGGGGTAACTGGAGCCCAGCACAGTGGGGTAACAGGAGCCCGGCACAGTGGGGTAACTGGAGACCGGCACAGGGGGGTAACTGGAGCCCGGCACATTGGGGTAGCTGGAGCCCGGGACACTGGGGTATCTGGAGCCCGGCACAGTGGGGTAACTGGAGCCAGGCACAGTGGGGTAACTGGAGCCCAGCACAAGGGGGTAACTGGAGCTGTGCACAGTGGGGTAACTGGAGCCTGGCACAGTGGGGGCAACTGGAGCCCGGCACAGTGGGGTAACTGGAGCCCGGCACAGTGGGGTAACTGGAGCCTGCCACACTGGGGTAAGTGGAGCCCGGCACAGGGGGGTAACTGGAGCCCGGCACAGTGGGGTAAATGGAACCCTGCACAGTGGGGTAACTGGAGCCTGGCACACTGGGGTAACTGCAGCCCGGCACAGTGGGGTAAATGGAGCCCGGCACAGTGGGGTAACTGGAGCCCGGCACAGTGGGGTAAATGGAGCCCGGCACAGTGGGGTAACTTGAGCCCGGCACACTGGGGTAACTGGAGCCAAGCACAGGGGGGTAACTGGAGCCCAGCACAGTGGGGTAACTGGAGCTTGGCACAGGGGGGTAACTGGAGCCTGGCACAGGGGGTTAAATGGAGCCCGGCACAGGGGGGTAACTGGAGCCCGGCACACTGGTTTAACTGGAGCCCGGCACAGGGGGTAACTGGAGCCAGGCGCAGTCGGGTAAATGGAACCCGGCACAGGGGAGTAACTGGAGCCCAGCACAGTGGGGTAACTGGAGCCGGGCACAGTGGGGTAACTGGAGCCCAGTACACTGGGGTAACTGGAGCCTGGCACAGGGCGGTAACTGGAGCCGGGCACAATGGGGTAACTGGAGCCGGGCACACTGGGGCAACTGGAGCTCGGCACAGGGGGGTAACTGGAGCCCGGTGCAGTCGGGTAACTAGAACCCGGCACAGGGGGGTAACTGGAGCCCAGCACGGTGGGGTAACTGGAGCTCGGCACAGTGGGGTAACTGCAGACCGGCACAGTGGGGTAACTGGAGCCCGGCAAAGTGGGGTACCTGGAGCCTGGAACACTGGGGTATCTGGAGCCCGCACAGTGGGGTAACTGGAGCCAGGCACAGTGGGGTAACTGGAGCCCAGCACAGGGGGGTAACTGGAGCCGGGCACAGTGGGGTAACTGGAGCCTGGCACCGTGGGGTAACTGGAGCCTGGCACAGGGGGGTAACTGGAGCCCGGCACATTGGGGTAAATGGAGCCCGGCAGAGTGGGGTAACTGGACCCTGGCACACTGGGGTAGCTGCAGCCCGGCACAGTGTGGTAACTGGAGCCCGGCACAGTGGGGTAACTGGAGCCCGGCACGGGGGATAACTGGAGCCTGGCACAGTGGGGTAACTGTAGCCCGGCACGGGGGTAACTGGAGCCTGGCACAGTGGTGTAACTGGAGCCTGGTGCAGTGGGATAACTGGAGCCTGGCACAGTGGGGTAACTGGAGCCTGGCACAAGGGGGTAACTGGAGCCAGGCACAGGGGGGTAACTGGAGCCCGGCGCAGTGGGGTAACTGGAGCCCGGCGCAGTGGGGTAACTGCAGCCCGGCACAGTGGGGTAACTGGAGCCCGGCAGACTGGTGTAACTGGAGCCAGGCACAGGGGGTAACTGGAGCCCGGAACAGTGGGGTAACTGGAGCCCGGCACAGGGGGGTAACTGTAGCCTGGCACACTGGGGTAACTGGAGCCCGGCACTGTGGGGTAACTGGAGCCCAGTACACTGGGGTAAATGGAGCCCGGCCCAGTGGGGTAACTGGAGCCCGGCACACTGGGGTAACTGGAGCCTGGCCCCGGGCGGTAACTGGAGCCTGGCACAGGGCGGTAAATGGAGCCGGGCACAGTGGGGTAACTGGAGCCCGGCACACTCGGGTAACTGGAGCCCGGCACAGTGGGGTAAGTGGAGCCCGGCACGGGGGTAACTGGAGCCCGGCACAGTGGGGTAACTGGAGCCCGGCACAGTGGGGTAACTGGAGCTCGGCACAGGGGTGTAACTGGAGCCTGTCACAGGGAGGTAAATGGAGCCTGGCACAGGGGGGGTAACTGGAGCCTGGCACACTGGGATAACTGGAGCCCGGCACTGTGGGGTAACTGGAGCCCGGCACACTGGGGTAACTGGAGCCCGGCACAGGGGTGAAACTGGAGCCCGGCAGAGTGGGGTAACTGGAGACCGGCACAGGGTGGTAACTGGAGCCCGGCACACTGGGGTAACTGGAGCCTGGCCCCGGGCGGTAACTGGAGCCTGGCACAGGGCGGTAAATGGAGCCGGGCACAGTGGGGTAACTGGAGCCCGGCACACTCGGGTAACTGGAGCCCGGCACAGTGGGGTAAGTGGAGCCCGGCACGGGGGTAACTGGAGCCCGGCACAGTGGGGTAACTGGAGCCCGGCACAGTGGGGTAACTGGAGCTCGGCACAGGGGTGTAACTGGAGCCTGTCACAGGGAGGTAAATGGAGCCTGGCACAGGGGGGGTAACTGGAGCCTGGCACACTGGGATAACTGGAGCCCGGCACTGTGGGGTAACTGGAGCCCGGCACACTGGGGTAACTGGAGCCCGGCACAGGGGTGAAACTGGAGCCCGGCAGAGTGGGGTAACTGGAGACCGGCACAGGGTGGTAACTGGAGCCCGGCACACTGGGGTAACTGGAGCCCGGCACAGTGGCGGAACTGGAGTCCGGCACAGGGGGTTAACTGGAGCGCAGCACAGTGGGGTAACTGGAGCCCAGCACTGTGGGGTAGCTAGAGCCTGGCACACTGGGGTAACTGGAGCCTGGCACAGTGGGGTAACTGGAGCCAGGCACAGTGGGGTAACTGGAGCCCAGCACATGGTGGTAACTGGAGCCTGGCATTGTGGGGTAACTGGAGCCAGGCATAGTGGGGTAACTGGAGCCCAGCATAGGGGGATAACTGGAGCCGGGCACAGTGGGGTAACTGGAGCCTGGCACCGTGGGGTAACTGGAGCCTGGCACAGTAGGGGTAACTGGAGCCAGGCACAGTGGGGTAAATGGAGCCCGGCACAGTGGGGTAACTGGAGCCTGGCACAGTGGGTTAACTGGAGCCTGGCACACTGGGGTACCTGGAGCCCGGCACAGTGTGGTAACTGGAGCCCGGCACAGTGGGGTAACTGGAGCCCGGCACAGTGGGGTGAATGGAGCCCAGCACAGGGGGGTAACTGCAGCCTGGCACAGTGGGGTAACTGGAGCCCGGCACACTGGGGTAACTGGAGCCCGGCACAGGGGTGTAACTGGAGCTTGGCACAGTGGGGTAACTGGAGCCCGGCACAGGGGGGTAACTGGAGCCTGGCACAGTGGGGTAACTGGAGCCCGGTGCAGTGGGGTAACTGGAGCCTGGCACAGTTGGGTAACTGGAGCCTGGCATAGGGGGGTAACTGGATCCCGGCACAGTGGCGTAACTGGAGCCCGGCGCAGTGGGGTAACTGGAGACCAGCACATGGTTGTAACTGGAGGCCGGCGCAGTCGGGTAACTGGAACCCAGCACAGGGGGGTAACTGGAGCCCGGCACAGTGGGGTAACAGGAGCCCGGCACAGTGGGGTAACTGGAGACCGGCACAGGGGGGTAACTGGAGCCCGGCACATTAGGGTAGCTGGAGCCCGGCACACTGGGGTATCTGGAGCCCGGCACAGTGGGGTAACTGGAGCCAGGCACAGTGGGGTAACTGGAGCCCAGCACAAGGGGGTAACTGGAGCTGGGCACAGTGGGGTAACTGGAGACTGGCACAGTGGGGGCAACAGGAGCCCGGCACAGTGGGGTAACTGGAGCCCGGCACAGTGGGGTAACTGGAGCCTGCCACACTGGGGTAAGTGGAGCCCGGCACAGGGGGGTAACTGGAGCCCGGCACAGTGGGGTAACTGGAGCCCGGCACAGTGGGGTAACTGGAGCCTGGCACAGTGGGGTAACTGGAGCCCGGCACTGTGGGGTAACTGGAGCCCAGTACACTGGGGTAACTGGAGTCTGGGACAGGGAGGTAACTGGAGCCCGGCACACTGGGGTAACTGGAGGCCAGCACAGTGGGGTAACTGGAGCCCGGCACAGTAGGATAACTGGAGCCCGGCACAGTGGGGTAACTGGAGCCCGGCACAGTGGGGTAACTGGAGCTCGGCACAGGGGGGTAACTGGAGCCTGGCACAGGGGGGTAAATGGAGCCCGGCACAGGGGGGTAACTGGAGCCTGGCACACTGGGGCAACTGGAGCCCGGCACAGGGAGGTAACTGGAGCCCGGTGCAGTCGGGTAACTAGAACCCGGCACAGGGGTGTAACTGGAGCCCGGCACAGTGGGGTAACTGGAGCTCGGCACAGTGGGGTAACTGCAGACTGGCACAGTGGGGTAACTGGAGCCCGGCAAAGTGGGGTACCTGGAGCCTGGAACACTGGGGTATCTGGAGCACGCACAGTGGGGTAACTGGAGCCAGGCACAGTGGGGTAACTGGAGCCCAGCACAGTGGGGTAACTGGAGCCGGGCACAGTGGGGTAACTGGAGCCTGGCACCGTGGGAAAACTGGAGCCTGGCACAGGGGGATAACTGGAGCCCGGCACATTGGGGTAAATGGAGCCCGGCAGAGTGGGGTAACTGGACCCTGGCACACTGGGGTAACTGCAGCCCGGCACAGTGTGGTAAATGGAGCCCGGCACAGTGGGGTAACTGGAGCCCGGCACAGTGGGGTAACTGGAGCCTGGCACGGGGGGATAACTGGAGCCTGGCACAGTGGGGTAACTGGAGCCCGGCACGGGGGTAACTGGAGCCTGGCACAGTGGGGTAACTGGAGCCTGGTGCAGTGGGATAACTGGAGCTTGGCACAGTGGGGTAACTGGAGCCTGGCACAAGGGGGTAACTGGAGCCAGGCACAGGGGGGTAACTGGAGCCCGGCGCAGTGTGGTAACTGAAGCCCGGCGCAGTGGGGTAACTGGAGCCCGGCACAGTGGGGTAACTGGAGCCCGGCAGACTGGGGTAACTGGAGCCAGGCACAGGGGGTAACTGGAGCCCGGCACAGTGGGGTAACTGGAGCCCGGCACAGGGGGGTAACTGAAGCCTGGCACACTGGGGTAACTGGAGCCCGGCACTGTGGGGTAACTGGAGCCCAGTACACTGGGGTAAATGGAGCCCGGCCCAGTGGGGTAACTGGAGCCCGGCACACTGGGGTAACTGGAGCCTGGCACCGGGCGGTAACTGGAGCCTGGCACAGGGTGGTAAATGGAGCCGGGCACAGTGGGGTAACTGGAGCCCGGCACACTAGGGTAACTGGAACCCGGCACAGTGGCGTAAGTGGAGCCCGGCACGGGGGGTAACTGGAGCCCGGCACAGTGGGGTAACTGGAGCCCGGCACAGTGGGGTAACTGGAGCTCAGCACAGGGGTGTAACTGGAGCCCGTCACAGGGGGGTAAATGGAGCCTGGCACGGGGGGGTAACTGGAGCCCGGCACACTGGGATAACTGGAGCCCGGCACAGTGGGGTAACTGGAGCCCGGCACAGGGGGGTAACTGGAGCCTGGCACAGTGGGGTAACTGGAGCCCGGCACTGTGGGGTAACCGGAGCCCGGCACACTGGGGTAACTGGAGCCCGGCACAGGGGGGAAACTGGAGCCCGGCAGAGTGGGGTAACTGGAGCCCGGCACAGGGTGGTAACTGGAGCCTGGCACACTGGGGTAACTGGAGCCCGGCACACTTGCGGAACTGGAGTCCGGCACAGGGGGTTAACTGGAGCGCAGCACAGTGGGGTAACTGGAGCCCAGCACTGTGGGGTAGCTAGAGCCTGGCACACTGGGGTAACTGGAGCCTGGCACAGTGGGGTAACTGGAGCCAGGCACAGTGGGGTAACTGGAGCCCAGCACATGGTGGTAACTGGAGCCGGGCATTGTGGGGTAACTGGAGCCTGGCACAGTGGGGTAACTGGAGCCCGCCACAGTGGGGGCAACTGGAGCCCGGCACACTGGGGTAACTGGAGCCCGGCAGAGTGGTGTAACTGGAGCCCAGCACAGGGGGGTAACTGCAGCCTGGCACAGTGGGGTAACTGGAGCCCGGCACACTGGCGTAACTGGAGCCCGGTACTGGGGGGTAACTGGAGCCTGGCACAGTGGGGTAACTGGAGCCCGGCACAGGGGGGTAACTGGAGCCTGGCATAGGGGGGTAACTGGAGCCTGGCACAGTGGGGTAACTGGATCCCGGCGCAGTGGGGTAACTGGAGCCCGGCACAGGGTGGTAACTGGAGCCCGGCGCAGTCGGGTAACTGGTACCCGGCACAGGGGGGCAACTGGAGACCGGCACAGTGGGGTAACTGGAGCCCGGCACAGTGGGGTAACTGGAGACCGCCACAGGGGGGTAACTGGAGCCCGGCACAGTGGGGTAGCTGGAGCCCGGCACACTGGGGTATCTGGTGCCCGGCACAGTGGGGTAACTGGAGCCAGGCATAGTGGGCTAACTGGAGCCCAGCATAGGGGGATAACTGGAGCCGGGCACAGTGGGGTAACTGGAGCCTGGCACCGTGGGGTAACTGGAGCCTGGCACAGTGGGGGTAACTGGAGCCTGGCACAGTGGGGTAAATGGAGCCCGGCACAGTGGGGTAACTGGAGCCTGGCACAGTGGGTTAACTGGAGCCTGGCACACTGGGGTACCTGGAGCCCGGCACAGTGTGGTAACTGGAGCCCGGCACAGTGGGGTAACTGGAGCCCGGCACAGTGGGGTGAATGGAGCCCAGCACAGGGGGGTAACTGCAGCCTGGCACAGTGGGGTAACTGGAGCCCGGCACACTGGGGTAACTGGAGCCCGGCACAGGGGTGTAACTGGAGACTGGCACAGGGGGGTAACTGGAGCCTGGCACAGTGGGGTAACTGGAGCCTGGCACAGTGGGGTAACTGGAGCCTGGCACAGTTGGGTAACTGGAGCCTGGCATAGGGGGGTAACTGGATCCCGGCACAGTGGCGTAACTGGAGCCCGGCGCAGTGGGGTAACTGGAGCCCAGCACATGGTTGTAACTGGAGCCCAGCGCAGTCGGGTAACTGGAACCCAGCACAGGGGGGTAACTGGAGCCCAGCACAGTGGGGTAACAGGTGCCCGGCACAGTGGGGTAACTGGAGACGGGCACAGGGGGGTAACTGGAGCCCGGCACATTGGGGTAGCTGGAGCCCGGGACACTGGGGTATCTGGAGCCCGGCACAGTGGGGTAACTGGAGCCAGGCACAGTGGGGTAACTGGAGCCCAGCACAAGGGGGTAACTGGAGCTGGGCACAGTGGGGTAACTGGAGCCTGGCACAGTGGGGGCAACTGGAGCCCGGCACAGTGGGGTAACTGGAGCCCGGCACAGTGGGGTAACTGGAGCCTGCCACACTGGGGTAAGTGGAGCCCGGCACAGGGGGGTAACTGGAGTCCTGCACAGTGGGGTAAATGGAGCCCAGCACAGTGGGGTAACTGGAGCCTGGCACACTGGGGTAACTGCAGCCCGGCACAGTGGGGTAAATGGAGCCCGGCACAGTGGGGTAACTGGAGCCCGGCACAGTGGGGTAAATGGAGCCCGGCACAGTGGGGTAACTTGAGCCCGGCACACTGGGGTAACTGGAGCCAAGCACAGGGGGGTAACTGGAGCCCAGCACAGTGGGGTAACTGGAGCTTGGCACAGGGGGGTAACTGGAGCCTGGCACAGGGGGTTAAATGGAGCCCGGCACAGGGGGGTAACTGGAGCCCGGCACACTGGTTTAACTGGAGCCCGGCACAGGGGGTAACTGGAGCCAGGCGCAGTCGGGTAAATGGAACCCGGCACAGGGGAGTAACTGGAGCCCGGCACAGTGGGGTAACTGGAGCAGGGCACAGTGGGGTAACTGGAGCCCAGTACACTGGGGTAACTGGAGTCTGGCACAGGGCGGTAACTGGAGCCGGGCACACTGGGGCAACTGGAGCCCGGCACAGGGGGGTAACTGGAGCCCGGTGCAGTCGGGTAACTAGAACCCGGCACAGGGGGGTAACTGGAGCCCAGCACGGTGGGGTAACTGGAGCTCGGCACAGTGGGGTACATGCAGACCGGCACAGTGGGGTAACTGGAGCCCGGCAAAGTGGGGTACCTGGAGCCTGGAACACTGGGGTATCTGGAGCCCGCACAGTGGGGTAACTGGAGCCAGGCACAGTGGGGTAACTGGAGCCCAGCACAGGGGGGTAACTGGAGCCGGGCACAGTGGGGTAACTGGAGCCTGGCACCGTGGGGTAACTGGAGCCTGGCACAGGGGGGTAACTGGAGCCCGGCACATTGGGGTAAATGGAGCCCGGCAGAGTGGGGTAACTGGACCCTGGCACACTGGGGTAGCTGCAGCCCGGCACAGTGTGGTAAATGGAGCCCGGCACAGTGGGGTAACTGGAGCCCGGCACAGTGGGGTAACTGGAGCCCGGCACGGGGGATAACTGGAGCCTGGCACAGTGGGGTAACTGGAGCCCGGCACGGGGGTAACTGGAGCCTGGCACAGTGGGGTAACTGGAGCCTGGTGCAGTGGGATAACTGGAGCCTGGCACAGTGGGGTAACTGGAGCCTGGCACAAGGGGGTAACTGGAGCCCGGCACAGGGGGGTAACTGGAGCCCGGCGCAGTGGGGTAACTGGAGCCCGGCGCAGTGGGGTAACTGCAGCCCGGCACAGTGGGGTAACTGGAGCCCGGCAGACTGGTGTAACTGGAGCCAGGCACAGGGGGTAACTGGAGCCCGGCACAGTGGGGTAACTGGAGCCCGGCACAGGGGGGTAACTGGAGCCTGCCACACTGGGGTAACTGGAGCCCGGCACTGTGGGGTAACTGGAGCCCAGTACACTGGGGTAATTGGAGCCCGGCCCAGTGGGGTAACTGGAGCCTGGCACAGTGGGTTAACTGGAGCCTGGCACACTGGGGTAACTGGAGCCCGGCACAGTGTGGTAACTGGAGCCCGGCACAGTGGGGTAACTGGAGCCCGGCACAGTGTGGTAAATGGAGCCCGGCACAGTGGGGTAACTGGAGCCCGGCACAGTGGGGTGAATGGAGCCCAGCACAGTGGGGTAAGTGGAGCTTGGCACAGGGGGGGAACTGGAGCCTGGCACAGGGGGGTAAATGGAGCCCGGCACAGGGGGGTAACTGGAGCCCGGCACACTGGGTTAACTGAAGCCCGGCACAGGGGATAACTGGAGCCAGGCGCAGTCGGGTAAATGGAACCCGGCACAGGGGAGTAACTGGAGCCCGGCACAGTGGGGTAACTGGAGCCGGGCACAGTGGGGTAACTGGAGCCCAGTACACTGGGGTAACTGGAGCCTGGCACAGGGCGGTAACTGGAGCCGGGCACAGTGGGGTAACTGGAGCCCGGCACACTGGGGTAACTGGAGCCCAGCACAGTGGTTCAACTGGCGCCCGGCACAGTAGGGTAACTGAAGCCCGGCACAGTGGGTTAACTGGAGCCCGGCACAGGGGGGTAACTGGAGCCCGGCACAGTGGGGTAACTGGAGCTTGGCACAGGGGGGTAACTGGAGCCTGGCACAGGGGGGTAAATGGAGCCTGGCACAGGGGGCTAACTGGAGCCCGGCACACTGGGTTAACTGGAGCCAGGCACAGGGGGGTAACTGGAGCCCGGCGCAGTCGGGTAAATGGAACCTGGCACAGGGGTGTAACTGGAGCCCGGCACAGTGGGGTAACTGGAGCCCGGCACAGTGGGGTAACTGGAGACCGGCACAGGGGGGTAACTGGAGCCCGGCACAGTGGGGTAACTGGAGCCCAGCACAAGGGGGTAACTGGAGCCGGGCACAGTGGGGTAACTGGAGCCCGGCACAGTGGGGTAACTGGAGACCGGCACAGGGGGTAACTGGAGCCCGGCACAGTGGGTTGGCTGGAGCCCGGCACACTGGGGTAACTGGAGCTCAGCACAGGGGGGTAACTGGAGCCGGGCACAGTGGGGTAACTGGAGCCTGGCACCGTGGGGTAACTGGAGCCTGGCACAGGGGGGTAACTGGAGCCCGGCACATTGGGGTAAATGGAGCCCGACAGAGTGGGGTAACTGGACCCTGGCACACTGGGGTAACTGTAGCCCGGCACAGTGGGGTAAATGGAGCCCGGCACAGTGGGGTAAATGGAGCCCGGCACAGGGGGGTAACTGGAGCCCGGCACAGTGGGGTAACTGGAGCACGGCACACTGGGGTAACTGAAGCCCGGCACGGGGGGATAACTGGAGCCTGGCACAGTGGGGAAACTGGAGCCCGGCACAGGGGGGTAACTGGAGCCTGGCACAGTGGGGTAACTGGAGCCTGGTGCAGTGGGATAACTGGAGCCTGGCACAGTGGGGTAACTGGAGCCTGGCACAGTGGGGTAACTGGAGCCTGGCACGGTGGGGTAACTGGAGCCCGGCACTGGGGGTAACTGGAGCCCGGCGCAGTGGGGTAACTGGAGCCTGGCGCAGTGGGGTAACTGGAGCCAGGCACAGGGGGGTTACTGGAGCCCGGCACAGTGGGGTAACTGGAGCCCCGCACCACGGGGTAACTGGAGCCTGGCACAGGGCGGTAACTGGAGCCTGGCACAGGGCTGTAACTGGAGCCGGGCACAGTGGGGTAACTGGAGCCCGGCACACTGGAGTAACTGGAGCCCGGCACAGTGGGGAAATAGGAGCCCGGCACAGTAGGGTAACTGGAGCCCGGCACAGGGGGGTAACTGGAGCCCGGCACAGTGAGGTAACTGGAGCTCGGCACAGGGGCGTAACTGGAGCCCGTCACAGGGGGGTAAATAGAGCCCGGCACAGGGGGGTAACTGGAGCCCGGCACACTGCGGTAACTGGAGCCCGGCACAGGGGGGTAACTGGAGCCCGGCACAGGGGGGTAACTGGAGCCTGGCACAGTGGGGTAAATGGAGCCCAGCACAGGGGGGTAACTGCAGCCTGGCACAGTGGGGTAACTGGAGCCCGGCACACTGGGGTAACTGGCGCCTGGCACAGGGGGGTAACAGGGACCTGGCACAGGGGGGCAACTGGAGCCCGGCACAGTGGGGTAACTGGAGACCGCCACAGGGGTTTAACTGGAGCCCGGCACAGTGGGGTAGCTGGAGCCCGGCACACTGGGGTATCTGGTGCCCGGCACAGTGGGGTACCTGGAGCCAGGCACAGTGGGCTAACTGGAGCCCAGCATAGGGGGGTAACTGAAGCCGGGCACAGTGGGGTAACTGGAGCCTGGCACCGTGGGGTAACTGGAGCCTGGCACAGTGGGGGCAACTGGAGCCCGGCACAGTGGGGTAACTGGAGCCCGGCACAGTGGGGTAACTGGAGCCTGCCACACTGGGGTAACTGGAGCCCGGCACAGCGGAGTAACTGGAGCCTGGCACAGTGGGGTAAATGGAGCCCAACACAGTGGGGTAACTGGAGCCTGGCACACTGGGGTAACTGCAGCCCGGCACAGTGGGGTAAATGGAGCCCGGCACAGTGGGGTAACTGGAGCCCGGCACAGTGGGGTAAATGGAGCCCGGCACAGTGGGGTAACTTGAGCCTGGCACACTGGGGTAACTGGAGCCAGGCACAGGGGGGTAACTGGAGCCCGGCACAGTGGGGTAACTGGAGCCCGGCACAGGGGGGTAACTGGAGCCTGGCACGGTGGGGTAACTGGAGCCTGGCACAGTGGGTTAACTGGAGCCTGGCACACTGGGGTAACTGGAGCCCGGCACAGTGGGGTAACTGGAGCCCGGCACAGTGGGGTAACTGGAGCCCGGCACACTGGGGTAACTGGAGCCCGGCACAGGGGGGTAACTGGAGCCTGGCACAGTGGGGTAACTGGAGCCCGGCACAAGGGGGTAACTGGAGCTTGGCACAGTTGGGTAACTGGAGCCTGGTGCAGTGGGGTAACTGGAGCCTGGCACAGTGAGGTAACTGGAGCCTGGCACAGTGGGGTAACTGGAGCCCGGCGCAGTGGGGTAACTGGAGCCCGGCGCAGTGGGGTAACTGGAGCCCAGCACAGGGTAGTAACTGGAGCCTGGCGCAGTCGGGTAACTGGAACCCGGCACAGGGGGGTAACTGGAGCCTGGCACAGTGGGGTAACTGGAGCCCACCACAGTGGGGTAACTGTAGACCGGCACAGGGGGGTAACTGGAGCCCGGCACATTGGGGTAGCTGGAGCCCGGCACACTGGTGTATCTGGAGCCTGGCACAGTGGGGTAACTGGAGCCAGGCACAGTGGGGTAACTGGAGCCCAGCACAAGGTAATTGGAGCCAGGCAGAGTGGGGTAACTGGAGCCTGGCAGAGTGGGGGCAACTGGAGCCCGGCACAGTGGGGTAACTGGAGCCCGGCACAGTGGGGTAACTGGAGCCTGCCACACTGGGGTAAATGGAGCCCAACACAGTGGGGTAACTGGAGCCTGGCACACTGGGGACTGGAGCCCGGCACAGTGGGGTAAATGGAGCCCGGCACAGTGGGGTAAATGGAGCGCGGCACAGTGGGGTAACTGGAGCCCGGCACAGGGGGGTAACTGGAGCCTGGCACATTGGGTAACTGGAGGCCGGCACTGTGGGGTAACTGGAGCCCAGTACACTGGGGTAACAGGAGCAAGGCACAGGGGGGTAACTGGAGACCGGCACAGTGTGGTAACTGGAGCCTGGTACAGTGGGGTAACTGGAGACCGGCACTGTGGGGTAACTGGAGCCCAGTACACTGGGGTAACTGGAGCCTGGGACAGGGCGGTAACTGGAGCCCGGCACACTGGGGTAACTGGAGCCCAGCACAGTGGGGTAACTGGAGCCCGGCACAGTAGGATAACTGGAGCCCGGCACAGTGGGGTAACTGGAGCCCGGCACAGTGGGGTAACTGGAGCTCGGCACAGGGGGGTAACTGGAGCCTGGCACAGGGGGGTAAATGGAGCCCGGCACAGGGGGTAACTGGAGCCTGGCACACTGGGGCAACTGGAACCCGGCACAGGGGGGTAACTGGAGCCCGGTGCAGTCGGGTAACTAGAACCCGGCACAGTGGGGTAACTGGAGCCCGGCACAGTGGGGTAACTGGAGCTCGGCACAGTGGGGTAACTGCCGACTGGCACAGTGGGGTAACTGGAGCCCGGCAAAGTGGGGTACCTGGAGCCTGGAACACTGGGGTATCTGGAGCACGCACAGTGGAGTAACTGGAGCCAGGCACAGTGGGGTAACTGGAGCCCAGCACAGTGGGGTAACTGGAGCCGGGCACAGTGGGGTAACTGGAGCCTGGCACCGTGGGGTAACTGGAGCCTGGCACAGGGGGATAACTGGAGCCCGGCACATTGGGGTAAATGGAGCCCGGCAGAGTGTGGTAACTGGACCCTGGCACACTGGGGTAACTGCAGCCCGGCACAGTGTGGTAAATGGAGCCCGGCACAGTGGGGTAACTGGAGCCCGGCACAGTGGAGTAACTGGAGCCCGGCACGGGGGGATAACTGGAGCCTGGCACAGTGGGGTAACTGGAGCCCGGCACGGGGGTAACTGGAGCCTGGCACAGTGGGGTAACTGGAGCCTGGTGCAGTGGGATAACTGGAGCCTGGCACAGTGGGGTAACTGGAGCCTGGCACATGGGGGTAACTGGAGCCCGGCACAGGGGGGTAACTGGAGCCCGGCGCAGTGGGGTAACTGGAGCCCACCACAGTGGGGTAACTGTAGACCGGCACAGGGGGGTAACTGGAGCCCGGCACATTGGGGTAGCTGGAGCCCGGCACACTGGTGTATCTGGAGCCTGGCACAGTGGGGTAACTGGAGCCAGGCACAGTGGGGTAACTGGAGCCCAGCACAAGGGGGTAACTGGAGCCGGGCACAGTGGGGTAACTGGAGCCTGGCACAGTGGGGGCAACTGGAGCCCGGCACAGTGGGGTAACTGGAGCCCGGCACAGTGGGGTAACTGGAGCCTGCCACACTGGGGTAAATGGAGCCCAACACAGTGGGGTAACTGGAGCCTGGCACACTGGGGACTGTAGCCCGGCACAGTGGGGTAAATGGAGCCCGGCACAGTGGGGTAAATGGAGCGCGGCACAGTGGGGTAACTGGAGCCCGGCACAGGGGGGTAACTGGAGCCTGGCACATTGGGTAACTGGAGCCCGGCACTGTGGGGTAACTGGAGCCCAGTACACTGGGGTAACTGGAGCAAGGCACAGGGGGGTAACTGGAGCCCGGCACAGTGTGGTAACTGGAGCCTGGTACAGTGGGGTAACTGGAGACCGGCACTGTGGGGTAACTGGAGCCCAGTACACAGGGGTAACTGGAGCCTGGGACAGGGCGGTAACTGGAGCCCGGCACACTGGGGTAACTGGAGCCCAGCACAGTGGGGTAACTGGAGCCCGGCACAGTAGGATAACTGGAGCCCGGCACAGTGGGGTAACTGGAGCCCGGCACAGTGGGGTAACTGGAGCTCGGCACAGGGGGGTAACTGGAGCCTGGCACAGGGGGGTAAATGGAGCCCGGCACAGGGGTTAACTGGAGCCTGGCACACTGGGGCAACTGGAACCCGGCACAGAGGGGTAACTGGAGCCCGGTGCAGTCGGGTAACTAGAACCCGGCACAGGGGGGTAACTGGAGCCCGGTACAGTGGGGTAACTGGAGCTCGGCACAGTGGGGTAACTGCAGACTGACACAGTGGGGTAACTGGAGCCTGGCAAAGTGGGGTACCTGGAGCCTGGAACACTGGGGTATCTGGAGCACGCACAGTGGAGTAACTGGAGCCAGGCACAGTGGGGTAACTGGAGCCCAGCACAGTGGGGTAACTGGAGCCGGGCACAGTGGGGTAACTGGAGCCTGGCACCGTGGGGTAACTGGAGCCTGGCACAGGGGGATAACTGGAGCCCGGCACATTGGGGTAAATGGAGCCCGGCAGAGTGGGGTAACTGGACCCTGGCACACTGGGGTAACTGCAGCCCGGCACAGTGTGGTAAATGGAGCCCGGCACAGTGGGGTAACTGGAGCCCGGCACAGTGGAGTAACTGGAGCCCGGCACGGGGGGATAACTGGAGCCTGGCACAGTGGGGTAACTGGAGCCCGGCACGGGGGTAACTGGAGCCTGGCACAGTGGGGTAACTGGAGCCTGGTGCAGTGGGATAACTGGAGCCTGGCACAGTGGGGTAACTGGAGCCTGGCACAAGGGGGTAACTGGAGCCCGGCACAGGGGGGTAACTGGAGCCCGGCGCAGTGGGGTAACTGGAGCCCGGCGCAGTGGGGTAACTGCAGCCCGGCACAGTGGGGTAACTGGATCCCGGCAGACTGGGGTAACTGGAGCCAGGCACAGGGGGTAACTGGAGCCCGGCACAGTGGGGTAACTGGAGCCCGGCACAGGAGGGTAACTGGAGCCTGGCACACTGGGGTAACTGGAGCCCGGCACTGTGGGGTAACTGGAACCCAGTACACTGGGGTAACTGGAGCCTGGCACCGGGCAGTAACTGAAGCCTGGCACAGGGCGGTAAATGGAGCCGGGCACAGTGGGGTAACTGGAGCCCGGCACACTAGGGTAACTGGAGCCCGGCACAGTGGGGTAACTGGAACCCGGCACAGGGGGGTAATTGGAGCCCGGCACAGTGGGGTAACTGGAGCCCGGCACAGTGGGGTAACTGGAGACCGGCACAGCGGGTAACTGGAGCCTGGCACAGTGGGTTGGCTGAAGCCCGGCACACTGGGGTATCTGGAGCCCGCAAAGTGGGGTAACTGGAGCCAGGCACAGTGGGGTAACTGGAGCTCAGCACAGAGGGGTAACTGGAGCCGGGCACAGTGGGGTAACTGGAGCCTGGCACCGTGGGGTAACTGGAGCCTGGCACAGGGGGGTAACTGGACCCCGGCACATTGGGGTAAATGGAGCCCGACAGAGTGGGGTAACTGGACCCTGGCACACTGGGGTAACTGCAGCCCGGCACAGTGGGGTAACTGGAGCCCGGCACATTGGGGTAACTGGAGCCCGGCACAGTGGGGTAAATGGAGCCCGACACAGGGGGGTAACTGGAGCCGGGCACAGTGGGGTAACTGGAGCACGGCACACTGGGATAACTGAAGCCCGGCACGGGGGGATAACTGGAGCCTGGCACAGTGGGGAAAATGGAGCCCGGCACAGGGGGGTAACTGGAGCCTGGCACAGTGGGGTAACTGGAGCCTGGCGCAGTGGGATAACTGGAGCCTGGCACAGTGGGGTAACTGGAGCCTGGCACAGGGGGGTAACTGGAGCCCGGCACTGGGGGTAACTGGAGCCCGGCGCAGTGGGGTAACTGGAGCCTGGCGCAGTGGGGTAACTGGAGCCAGGCACAGGGGGGTTACTGGAGCCCGGCACAGTGGGGTAACTGGAGCCCCGCACAGGGGGGTAACTGGAGCCTGGCACATTGGGGTAACTGGAGCCCAGCACTGTGGGGTAACTGGAGCCCAGTACACTGGGGTAGCTGGAGGCTGGCACAGTGGGGTAACTGGAGCCCGGCACACTGGGGTAACTGGAGCCTGGCACAGGGCGGTAACTGGAGCCTGGCACAGGGCTGTAGCTGGCGCCGGGCACAGTGGGGTAACTGGAGCCCGGCACACTGGAGTAACTGGAGCCCGGCACAGTGGGGAAATAGGAGCCCGGCACAGTAGGGTAACTGGAGCCCGGCACAGGGGGTTAACTGGAGCCCGGCACAGTGAGGTAACTGGAGCTCGGCACAGGGGCGTAACTGGAGCCCGTCACAGGGGGGTAAATAGAGCCCGGCACAGGGGGGTAACTGGAGCCCGGCACACTGGGGTAACTGGAGCCCGGCACAGGGGGGTAACTGGAGCCTGGCACAGTGGGGTAACTGGAGCCCGGCACAGGGGGGAAACTGGAGCCCGGCACAGGGGGGTAACTGGAGCCCGGCACAGGGGGGTAACTGGAGCCCGGCACACTGGGGTAACTGGAGCCTGGCACAGTGGGGTAAATGGAGTCCGGCACAGGGGGTTAACTGAAGCGCAGCACAGTCGGGTAACTGGAGCCTGGCACTGTGGGGTAGCTAGAGCCCGGCACACTGGGGTAACTGGAGCCCGGCACAGTGGGGTAACTGGAGCCAGGCACAGTGGGGTAACTGAAGCCCAGCACATGGTGGTAACTGGAGCCGGGCATTGTGGGGTAACTGGAGCCTGGCACAGTGGGGTAACTGGAGCCCGCCACAGTGGGGGCAACTGGAGCCCGGCACACTGGGGTAACTGGAGCCCGGCAGAGTGGGGTAATGGAGCCCGGCACAGTGGGGTAACTGGAGACTGGCACACTGGGGTAACTGTCGCCCGGCAGAGTGGGGTAACTTGAGCCCGGCGCAGTGGGGTAACTGGAGCCCGGCACAGTGGGGTAAATGGAGCCCAGCACAGGGGGGTAACTGCAGCCTGGCACAGTGGGGTAACTGGAGCCCAGCACACTGGGGTAACTGGCGCCCGGCACAGGGGGGTAACAGGAACCTGGCACAGGGGGGCAACTGGAGCCTGGCACAGTGGGGTAACTGGAGACCGCCACAGGGGGTTAACTGGAGCCCGGCACAGTGGGGTAGCTGGAGCCCGGCACACTGGGGTATCTGGTGCCCAGCACAGTGGGGTACCTGGAGCCAGGCACAGTGGGCTAACTGGAGCCCAGCATAGGGGGGTAACTGAAGCCGGGCACAGTGGGGTAACTGGAGCCTGGCACCATGGGGTAACTGGAGCCTGGCACAGTGGGGGTAACTGGAGCCTGGCAAAGTGGGGGCAACTGGAGCACGGCACAGTGGGGTAACTGGAGCCCGGCACAGTGGGGTAACTGGAGCCTGCCACACTGGGGTAACTGGAGCCCGGCACAGCGGGGTAACTGGAGCCTGGCACAGTGGGGTAAATGGAGCCCAACACAGTGGGGTAACTGGAGCCTGGCACACTGGGGTAACTGCAGCCCGGCACAGTGGGGTAAATGGAGCCTGGCACAGTGGGGTAAATGGAGCCTGGCACAGTGGGGTAAATGGAGCCCAACACAGTGGGGTAAATGGAGCCCAACACAGTGGGGTAACTGGAGCCTGGCATACTGGGGTAAATGGAGCCCAGCACAAGGGGGTAACTGGAGCCCGGTGCAGTCGGGTAACTAGAACCCGGCACAGGGGGGTAACTGGAGCCCGGCACAGTGGGGTAACTGGAGCTCGGCACAGTCGGGCAACTGCAGACTGGCACAGTGGGGTAACTGGAGCCCGGCAAAGTGGGGTACCTGGAGACTGGAACACTGGGGTATCTGGAGCCCGCACAGTGGGGTAACTGGAGCCAGGCACAGTGGGGTAACTGGAGCTCGGCACACTGGGGTAACTGGAGCCCGGCACAGTGGGGTAACTGGAGCCCGGCACAGTGGGGTAACTAGAGTCTGGCACAGGGGGGTAACAGAAGCCCGGCACAGGGGGGTAACTGGAGCCTGGCACAGTGGGGTAACTGGAGCCCGGCACAGAGGGGTAACTGGAGCACGGCATAGTGGCGTAACTGGAGCCCAGCACACTGGGGTAACTGCAGCCCGGCACAGGGGGTAACTGGAGCCCGGCACAGGGTGGTAACTGGAGCCCAGCACACTGGGGTAACTGGAGCCCGGCAAAGGGGGTTAACTAGAGCCCGGCATAGGGGGGTAACTGGAGCCTGCCACAGTGGGGTAACTGGAGCTGGGCACTGTGGGGTAACTGGAGCGCGGCACACTGGGGTAACTGGAGCCCGGCACAAGGGGGTAACTGGAGCCTGGCACAGTGGG
The DNA here is from genome assembly GCF_052327205.1 of Somniosus microcephalus. Taxonomy (NCBI): domain Eukaryota; kingdom Metazoa; phylum Chordata; class Chondrichthyes; order Squaliformes; family Somniosidae; genus Somniosus; species Somniosus microcephalus. The sequence continues at coordinate 63,530,988 of NC_140991.1, forward strand.
GTAACTGGAGCCCGGCACAAGGGGTAACTGGAGCCTGGCACAATGGGATAACTGGAGCCTGGCGCAGTGGGGTAACTGGAGCCTGGCACAGTGGGGTAACTGGAGCCCGGCACAGGGTGTTAACTGGAGCCCGGCACAGGGGGGTAACTGGAGCCTGGTGCAGTGGGGTAACTGGAGCCTGGCACAGTGGGGTAACTGGAGCCCGGCACACTGGGGTAACTGGAGCCCGGCAAAGGGGCGTAACTGGAGTCCAGCACAGTGGGTTAACTGGAGCCCGACACAGGGGGGTAACTGGAGCCTGGCACAGGGGGTAACTGGAGCCCGGAACTGTGGGGTACCTGGAGCCCGGCACACTGTGGTAAATGGAGCCCGGCACAGTGGGGAAACTGGAGCCCGGTACACAGGGGTAACTGGAGCCCGGCACAGGGTGGTAACTGGAGCCGGGCACAGTGTGGTAACTGGAGCCCGGCACACTGGGGTAACAGGAGTCCGGCACAGGGAGGTAACTGGAGCCCGGCACAGGGGGGTAACTGGAGCCCGGCACAGTGGGGTAACTGGAGCCCGGCACAGAGGGGTAACTGGAGCCTGGCGCAGTGGGATAACTGGAGCCTGGCGCAGTGGGGTAACTGGAGCCTGGCACAGTGGGGTAACTGGAGCCTGGCACAGGGGGGTAATTGGAGCCTGGCGCACTGGGGTAACTGGAGCCTGGCGCAGTGGGGTAACCGGAGCCTGATGCAGTGGTGTAACTGGAGACTGGCGCAGTGGGGTAACTGGAGCCTGGTGCAGTGGACTAACTGGAGCCCGGCACATTGGGGGAAACTGGAGTCTGGCACAGTGGGGTAACTGGAGCCCGGCACAGTGGGGTAACTGGAGCCCGGCGAAGTGGGGTAACTGGAGCCTGATACAGTGGGGTAATTGGAGCCCGGCACAGTGGGGTAACTGGAGCCCGGCACAGTGGGATAACTGGAGCCTGGCACAAGGGGGTAACTGGAGCCCGGCACAGGGGGATAACTGGAGCCTGGCGCAGTGGGGTAACTGGAGCCCGGCACAGGGGGGTAACTGAAGCCCGGCACAGTCGGGTAACTGGAGCCCGGCACAGTGGGGTAACTGGAGCCCGGCACAGGGGGGTAACTGGAGCCTGGCACAGTGGGGTAACTGGAGCCCGGCACACTGCGGTAACTGGAGCCCAGCAGAGCGGGGTAACTGGAGCCTGGCACACTAGGGTAACTGGAGCCTGGCACAGGGGTGTTACTGGAGCCCGGCACAGTGGGGTAACTGGAGCCCGGCACAGGGCGTTAACTGGAGCCTGGTGCAGTGGGATAACTGGAGCCTGGCTCAGTGGGGTAACTGGAGCCTGGCACACTGGGGTAACTGGAGCCCGGCACAGTGGGTAACGGGAGCCTGGCGCAGTGGGGTAACTGTAGCCTGGCGCAGTGGGGTAACTGGAGCCTGGCGCAGTGGGGTACCTGGAGCCCGGCAAAGGGGGGTAAATGGAGCCCGGCACACTGGGGTAACTAGAGGCCAGCACAGGGGGGTAACTGGAGCCCGGCACAGTGGGGTAACTGGAGCCCGGCACAGTGGGGTAACTGGAGCCCGGCACACTGGGGTAACTGGAGCCCGGCACACTGGGGTAACTGGAGCCCGGCACAGGGGGGTAACTGGAGCCCGGCACAGGGGGGTAACTGGAGCCTGGCACAGTGGGGTTACTGGGGCCCAGCACAGGGGGGTAATTGGAGCCCGGCACACTGGGGTAACTGGAGCCTGGCACAGGGGAGTAACTGGAGCCCGGCACTGTGGGGTACCTGGAGCCCGGCACACTGGTTTAACTGGAGCCCGGCACTGGGGAGTAACTGGAGCCTGGCACAGTGGGTATAACTGGAGCCCGGCACAGGGGGGGTAACTGGAGCCTGGCATAGGGGGGTAACTGGAGCCTGGCACAGGGGGGTAACTGGAGCCTGGTGCAGTGGTGTAACTGGAGCCTGGCGCAGTGGGGTAACTGGAGCCTGGCACATTGGGGTAACTGGAGCCCGGCACAGGCGGGTAAATGGAGCCTGGCGCAGTGGGGTAACTGGAGCCCGGCACCCTGGGGTAACTGGAGCCCGGCACAGTGGGGTAACTGGAGCCAGGCACAGTGGGGGTAACTGGAGCCCGGCACACTGGGGTAACTGGAGCCCGGCAGAGTGGTGTAACTGGAGCCCGGCACAAAGGGGGTAACTGGAGTCCGGCACAGTGTGGTAACTGGAGCCCCGCACAGTGGGATAACTGGAGCCCAGCACACTGGGTTAGCTGGAGCCCGGCACAGGGGGGGTAACTGGCGCCTGGCACAGTGGGGTAACTGGAGCCCAGCCCAGTGGGGTAACTGGAGCCTGGCACAGTGGGATAACTGGAGCCTGGCGCAGTGGGGTAACTGGTGCCTGGTGCAGTGGGGTAATTGGGGACCGGCACAGGGGGGTAACTGGAGCCCGGCACAGGGGGGTAACTGGAGCCCTGCGCAGAGCGTAACTGGAGCCCTGCACAGTGGGGTAACTGGAGCCTGGCACAGGGGGGGTAACTGGAGCCTGGCACAGTGGGGTATCTGGAGCCCAGCACAGTGTGATTAACTGGAGCCCAGCACAGTGGGGTAACTGGATCCCGGCACACTGGGTTAACTGGAGCCCGGCACAGTGGGGTAACTGGAGCCTGGCACATGGGGGTAATTGGAGCCCGGCACAGTGGGGTAACTGGAGCCTGGCACAGGGGGGTAACTGGAGCCCGGCACACTGGGGAAAATGGAGCCCGGCACAGTGGGGTAACTGGAGCCTGGCACATGGGGGGTAACTGGAGCCTGGCACAGTGGGGTAACTGGAGCCCGGCACAGTGGTGTACCTGGAGCCCGGCACACTGGGGTAACTGGAGCCCGGCACAGGGGGGTAACTAGAGCCTGGCACAGTGGGGTAACTGGAGCCCGCCACCGGGGGTTAACTGGAGCCTGGCACAGTAGGGTAACTGGAGCCTGGTGCAGTGGGGTAACTGGAGCCTGGTGCAGTGGGGCAACTGGAGCCTGGCACAGTGGGGTAACTGGAGCCTGGCACAGTGGGGTAACTGGAGCCCGGCACAGGGGCGTAACGGGAGCCCGGCGCAGTGGGGTAACTGGAGCCTGGCACACTGGGGTAACTGGAGCTCGGCACAGTGGGGTAACTGAAGCCCGGCGCACTGGGGTAACTGGAGCACGGCACAGGGGGGTAACTAGAGCCCGGCACAGTGTTGCAACTGGAGCCCGGCACAGGAGGGTAACTGGAGCCCGGCACAGTGGGGGTAACTGGAGTCCAGCACAGTGTGGTAACTGGAGCCCGGCACAGTGGGGTAACTGGAGCCCGGCACAGTGTGGTAACTGGAGCCCGGCACAGTGGGGTAACTGGAGTCTGGCACGGGGGGTAACTGGAGCCCGGCACAGGAGGGTAACTGGAACCCGGTGCAGTGGCGTAACTGGAGCCCGGCACAGGGGGGTAACTGGAGCCTGGCACAGTGGGGTAACTGGAGCCCGGCACAGAGGGGTAACTGGAGCACGGCATAGTGGCGTAATTGGAGGCCAGCACACTGGGGTAACTGCAGCCCGGCACAGGGGGCAACTGGAGCCCGGCACAGGGTGGTAACTGGAGCCCAGCACACTGGGGTAACTGGAGCCTGGCAAAGGGGGTTAACTAGAGCCCGGTATAGGGGGGTATCTGGAGCCTGCCACATTGGGGTAACTGGAGCTGGGCACTGTGGGGTAACTGGAGCGCGGCAGGCTGGGGTAACTGGAGCCCAGCACAGGGGGGTTATTGGAGCCTGGCACAGTGGGATAACTGGAGCCCGGCACTGTGGGGTAATTGGAGCCCGGCACACTGGGGTAACTGGAGCCCGGCACTGGTGAGAAATTGGAGCCTGGCACAGTGGGGTAACTGGAGCCCGGCACAGGGGGGTAACTGGAGCCTGGCACAGGGGGGTAACTGGAGCCTGGCAGAGTGGGGTAACTGGAGCCCGGCACAGTGGGGTAAATGGAGCCCTGCACAGTGGGGTAACTGGAGCCCGGCACACTGGGGTAACTGGAGCCCGGCACAGGGCGGTAACTGGAGCCCGGCACATTGGGGTAACTGGAGCCCCGCACAGTGTGGTAACTGGAGCCCGGCACACTGGGGTAACTGGAGCCCGGCACAGGGGGGTAACTGGAGCCTGGCACAGTGGAGTAACTGGAGCCCGGCACAAGGGGGTAACTGGAGCCTGGCACAATGGGGTAACTGGAGCCTGGCGCAGTGGGGTAGCTGGAGCCTGGCACAGTGGGGTAACCGGAGCCCAGCACAGGGTGTTAACTGGAGCCCGGCACGGGGGATAACTGGAGCCCGGCGCAGTGGGGTAACTGGAGCCCGGCGCAGTGGGGTAACTGGAGCCCAGCACAGTGGGGTAACTGGAGCCCGGCACACTGGGGTAACTGGAGTCCGGCACAGTGGGTTAACTGGAGCCCGACACAGGGGGGTAACTGGAGCCTGGCACAAGGGGGTAACTGGAGCCCGGCACTGTGGGGTACCTGGAGCCTGGCACACTGTGGTAACTGGAGCCCGGCACAGTGGGGTAACTGGAGCCCGGCACACTGGGGTAACTGGAGCCCGGCACAGGGTGGTAACTGGAGCCCAGCACACTGGGGTAACTGGAGCCCGGCAAAGGGGGTTAACTAGAGCCCGGCATAGGGGGTATCTGGAGCCTGCCACAGTGGGGTAACTGGAGCTGGGCACTGTGGGGTAACTGGAGCGCGGCAGACTGGGGTAACTGGAGCCCGGCACAGGGGGGTTATTGGAGCCTGGCACAGTGGGGTAACTGGAGCCCGGCACTGTGGGGTAATTGGAGCCCGGCACACTGGGGTAACTGGAGCCCGGCACTGGTGAGTAATTGGAGCCTGGCACAGTGGGGTAACTGGAGCCTGGCACAGGGGGGTAAATGGAGCCTGGCACAGGGGTGTAACTGGAGCCTGGCAGAGTGGGGTAACTGGAGCCCGGCACAGTGGGGTTAATGGAGCCCTGCACAGTGGGGTAACTGGAGCCCGGCACACTGGGGTAACTGGAGCCCGGCACAGGGCGGTAACTGCAGCCCGGCACATTGGGGTAATTGGAGCCCCGCACAGTGGGGTAACTGGAGCCCGGCACACTGGGGTAACTGGAGCCCGGCACAGGGGGGTAACTGGAGCCTGGCACAGTGGAGTAACTGGAGCCCGGCACAAGGGGGTAACTGGAGCCTGGCACAATGGGGTAACTGGAGCCTGGCGCAGTGGGGTAGCTGGAGCCTGGCACAGTGGGGTAACTGGAACCCGGCACAGGGTGTTAACTGGAGCCCGGCACAGGGGATAACTGGAGGCCGGCGCAGTGGGGTAACTGGAGCCCGGCGCAGTGGGGTAACTGGAGCCCAGCACAGTGGGGTAACTGGAGCCCGGCGCACTGGGGTAACTGGAGTCCGGCACAGTGGGTTAACTGGAGCCCAGCACAGGGGGGTAACTGGAGCCTGGCACAGGGGGGTAACTGGAGCCCGGCACTGTGGGGTACCTGGAGCCCGGCACACTGTGGTAACTGGAGCCCGGCACAGTGGGGTAACTGGAGCCCGGCACACTGGGGTAACTGGAGCCCGGCACAGGCTGGTAACTGGAGCCGGGCACAGTGTGGTAACTGGAGCCCGGCACACTGGGGTAACTGGAGTCCGGCACAGGGAGGTAACTGGAGCCCGGCACAGGGGGGTAACTGGAGCCCGGCACAGGGGGGTAACTGGAGCCCGGCACAGTGGGGTAACTGGAGCCCGGCACAGAGGTGTAACTGGAGCCTGGCGCAGTGGGATAACTGGAGCCTGGCGCAGTGGGGTAACTGGAGACTGGCACAGTGGGGTAACTGGATCCCGGCACAGGGGGGTAATTGGAGACTGGCGCAGTGGGGTAACTGGAGCCTGGCGCAGTGGGGTAACTGGAGCCTGGCGCAGTGGGGTAACTGGAGCCTGGCACAGTGGGGTAACTGAAGCCCTGCACACTGGGGTAACTGGAGCCTGGCACATTGGGGTAACTGGAGCCCGGCACAGTGGGGTAACTGGAGCCTGGCACAGTGGGCTAACTGGAGCCCGGCACATTGGGGGAAACTGGAGTCTGGCACAGTGGGGTAACTGGAGCACGGCAGAGTGGTGTAACTGGAGCCCGGCACAAAGGGGGTAACTGGAGTCCGGCACAGTGGGGTTACTGGAGCCCCGCACAGTGGGATAACTGGAGCCCAGCACACTGGGTTAGCTGGAGCCCGGCACAGGGGGGATTACTGGAGCCTGGCACAGTGGGGTAACTGGAGCCCGGCCCAGTGGGGTAACTGGAGCCTGGCACAGTGGGATAACAGGAGACTGGCGCAGTGGGGTAACTGGTGCCTGGTGCAGTGGGGTAACTGGAGACCGGCGCAGGGGGGTAACTGGAGCCCGGCACAGGGGGGTAACTGGAGCCCTGCGCAGAGGGTAACTGGAGCCCGGCGCAGTGGGGTAACTGGAGCCCGGCACAGTGGGGTAACTGGAGCCCGGCACACTGGGGTAAATGGAGCCCGGCACAGGGGGGTAACTGGAGCCCGGCACAGGGGGGTAACTGGAGCCCGGCACTGTGGGGTACCTGGAGCCCGGCACACTGGGGTAACTTAAGCCCGGCACAGTGGGGTAACTGGAGCCCGGCACACTGGGGTAACTGGAGCCCGGCACAACGCGGTAACTGGAGCCGGGCACAGTGTGTTAACTGGAGCCCGGCACACTGGGGTAACTGGAGTCCGGCACAGGGGGGTAACTGGAGCCCGGCACAGCGGGGTAACTGGAGCCCTGCACAGTGGGGTAACTGGAGCCTGGCACAGGGGGGGTAACTGGAGCCTGGCACAGTGGGGTATCTGGAGCCCAGCACAGTGTGGTTAACTGGAGCCCAGCACAGTGGGGTAACTGGATCCCGGCACACTGGGGTAACTGGAGCCCGGCACAGTGGGGTAACTGGAGCCTGGCACAGGGGGGTAATTGGAGCCCGGCACAGTGGGGTAACTGGAGCCTGGCACAGGGGGGTAACTGGAGCCCGGCACACTGGGGAAAATGGAGCCCGGCACGGTGGGGTAACTGGAGCCCGGCACAGGGGGGGTAACTGGAGCCCGGCACAGTGGGGTAACTGGAGCCCGGCACAGTGGTGTAACTGGAGCCCGGCACACTGGGGTAACTGGAGCCCGGCACAGGGGGGTAACTGGAGCCTGGCACAGTGGGGTAACTGGAGCCCGCCACCGGGGGTTAACTGGAACCTGGCACAGTAGGGTAACTGGAGCCTGGCGCAGTGGGGTAACTGGAGCCTGGCACAGTGGGGTAACTGGAGCCTGGCACAGTGGGGTAACTGGAGCCCGGCACAGGGGCGTAACTGGAGCCCAGCGCAGTGGGGTAACTGGAGCCCGGCGCAGTGCGGTAACTGCAGCCCGGCAGAGTGGGGTAACTGGAACCCGGTGCAGGGGGCTAACTGGAGCCCGGCACAGTGGAGTAACTGGAGCCCGGCACTGTGGGATAACTGGAGCCCGGCACACTGGGATAACTGGAGCCCGGCACAATGGGGTAACTGGAGCCTGGCACACTGGGGTAACTGGAGCCCGGCACAGTGGGGTAACTGAAGCCCGGCGCACTGGGGTAACTGGAGCACGGCACAGGGGGGTAACTAGAGACCAGCACAGTGGGGTAACTGGAGCCCGGCACAGGAGGGTAACTGGAGCCCGGCACAGTGGGGGTAGCTGGAGTCCGGCACAGTGTGGTAACTGGAGCCCGGCACAGTGGGGTAACTGGAGCCCGGCACAGTGGGGTAACTGGAGCCCGGCACAGTGGGGTAACTAGAGTCTGGCACAGGGGGGTAACAGAAGCCCGGCACAGGGGGGTAACTGGAGCCTGGCACAGTGGGGTAACTGGAGCCCAGCACAGAGGGGTAACTGGAGCACGGCATAGTGGCGTAACTAGAGCCCAGCACACTGGGGTAACTGCAGCCCGGCACAGGGGGTAACTGGAGCCCGGCACAGGGTGGTAACTGGAGCCCAGCACACTGGGGTAACTGGAGCCCGGCAAAGGGGGTTAACTAGAGCCCGGCATAGGGGGGTAACTGGAGCCTGCCACAGTGGGGTAACTGGAGCTGGGCACTGTGGGGTAACTGGAGCGCGGCACACTGGGGTAACTGGAGCCCGGCACAAGGGGGTAACTGGAGCCTGGCACAGTGGGGTAACTGGAGCCCGGCACAAGGGGTAACTGCAGCCTGGCACAATGGGGTAACTGGAGCCTGGCGCAGTGGGGTAACTGGAGCCTGGCACAGTGGGGTAACTGGAGCCCGGCACAGGGTGTTAACTGGAGCCCGGCACAGGGGGGTAACTGGAGCCTGGCGCAGTGGGGTAACTGGAGCCTGGCACAGTGGGGTAACTGGAGCCCGGCACACTGGGGTAACTGGAGCCCGGCACAGGGGCGTAACTGGAGTCCAGCACAGTGGGTTAACTGGAGCCCGACACAGGGGGGTAACTGGAGCCTGGCACAGGGGGGTAACTGGAGCCCGGCACTGTGGGGTACCTGGAGCCCGGCACACTGTGGTAAATGGAGACCGGCACAGTGGGGAAACTGGAGCCCGGTACACAGGGGTAACTGGAGCCCGGCACAGGTTGGTAACTGGAGCCGGGCGCAGTGTGGTAACTGGAGCCCGGCACACTGGGGTAACAGGAGCCCAGCACAGTGTGATTAACTGGAGCCCAGCACAGTGGGGTAACTGGATCCCGGCACACTGGGGTAACTGGAGCCCGGCACAGTGGGGTAACTGGAGCCTGGCACATGGGGGTAATTGGAGCCCGGCACAGTGGGGTAACTGGAGCCTGGCACAGGGGGGTAACTGGAGCCCGGCACACTGGGGAAAATGGAGCCCGGCACAGTGGGGTAACTGGAGCCTGGCACAGGGGGGGTAACTGGAGCCCGGCACAGTGGGGTAACTGGAGCCCGGCACAGTGGTGTACCTGGAGCCCGGCACACTGGGGTAACTGGAGCCCGGCACAGGGGGGTAACTAGAGCCTGGCACAGTGGGGTAACTGGAGCCCGCCACCGGGGGTTAACTGGAGCCTGGCACAGTAGGGTAACTGGAGCCTGGCGCAGTGGGGCAACTGGAGCCTGGCACAGTGGGGTAACTGGAGCCTGGCACAGTGGGGTAACTGGAGCCCGGCACAGGGGCGTAACGGGAGCCCGGCGCAGTGGGGTAACTGGAGCCTGGCGCAGTGCGGTAACTGCAGCCCGGCACAGTGATGTAACTGGAGCCCGGCACACTGGGGTAACTGGAGCCCGGCACAGGGGGCTAACTGGAGCCCAGCACAGTTGGGTAACTGGAACCCGGCACAGGGGGCTAACTGGAGCCCGGCACAGTGGGGTAACTGGAGCCCGGCACTGTGGGATAACTGGAGCCCGGCACACTGGGATAACTGGAGCCCGGCACAATGGGGTAACTGGAGCCTGGCACACTGGGGTAACTGGAGCCCGGCACAGTGGGGTAACTGAAGCCCGGCGCACTGGGGTAACTGGAGCACGGCACAGGGGGGTAACTAGAGCCCGGCACAGTGTTGTAACTGGAGCCTGGCACAGGAGGGTAACTGGAGCCCGGCACAGTGGGGGTAACTGGAGTCCAGCACAGTGTGGTAACTGGAGCCCGGCACAGTGGGGTAACTGGAGCCCGGCACAGTGTGGTAACTGGAGCCTGGCACAGTGGGGTAACTGGAGTCTGGCACAGGGGGGTAACTGGAGCCCGGCACAGGGGGGTAACTGGAACCCGGTGCAGTGGCGTAACTGGAGCCCGGCACAGGGTGTTAACTGGAGCCTGGCACAGTGGGGTAACTGGAGCCCGGCACAGAGGGGTAACTGGAGCACGGCATAGTGGCGTAATTGGAGGCCAGCACACTGGGGTAACTGCAGCCCGGCACAGGGGGTAACTGGAGCCCGGCACAGGGTGGTAACTGGAGCCCAGCACACTGGGGTAACTGGAGCCCGGCAAAGGGGGTTAACTAGAGCCCGGCATAGGGGGGTATCTGGAGCCTGCCACATTGGGGTAACTGGAGCTGGGCACTGTGGGGTAACTGGAGCGCGGCAGACTGGGGTAACTGGAGCCCGGCACAGGGGGGTTATTGGAGCCTGGCACAGTGGGATAACTGGAGCCCGGCACTGTGGGGTAATTGGAGCCCGGCACACTGGGGTAACTGGAGCCCGGCACTGGTGAGAAATTGGAGCCTGGCACAGTGGGGTAACTGGAGCCCGGCACAGGGGGGTAACTGGAGCCTGGCAGAGTGGGGTAACTGGAGCCCGGCACAGTGGGGTAAATGGAGCCCTGCACAGTGGGGTAACTGGAGCCCGGCACACTGGGGTAACTGGAGCCCGGCACAGGGCGGTAACTGGAGCCCGGCACATTGGGGTAACTGGAGCCCCGCACAGTGTGGTAACTGGAGCCCGGCACACTGGGGTAACTGGAGCCCGGCACAGGGGGGTAACTGGAGCCTGGCACAGTGGAGTAACTGGAGCCCGGCACAAGGGGGTAACTGGAGCCTGGCACAATGGGGTAACTGGAGCCTGGCGCAGTGGGGTAGCTGGAGCCTGGCACAGTGGGGTAACCGGAGCCCGGCACAGGGTGTTAACTGGAGCCCGGCACAGGGGATAACTGGAGCCCGGCGCAGTGGGGTAACTGGAGCCCGGCGCAGTGGGGTAACTGGAGCCCAGCACAGTGGGGTAACTGGAGCCCGGCACACTGGGGTAACTGGAGTCCGGCACAGTGGGTTAACTGGAGCCCAGCACAGGGGGGTAACTGGAGCCTGGCACAGGGGGGTAACTGGAGCCCGGCACTGTGGGGTACCTGGAGCCCGGCACACTGTGGTAACTGGAGCCCGGCACAGTGGGGTAACTGGAGCCCGGCACACTGGGGTAACTGGAGCCCGGCACAGGGTGGTAACTGGAGCCGGGCACAGTGTGGTAACTGGAGCCCGGCACACTGGGGTAACTGGAGTCCGGCACAGGGAGGTAACTGGAGCCCGGCACAGGGGGGTAACTGGAGCCTGGCGCAGTGGGGTAACTGGAGCCTGGCACAGTGGGGTAACTGAAGCCCTGCACACTGGGGTAACTGGAGCCTGGCACATTGGGGTAACTGGAGCCCGGCACAGTGGGGTAACTGGAGCCTGGCACAGTGGGCTAACTGGAGCCCGGCACATTGGGGGAAACTGGAGTCTGGCACAGTGGGGTAACTGGAGCCCGGCACAGTGGGGTAACTGGAGCCCGGCGAAGTGGGGTAACTGGAGCCTGATACAGTGGGGTAATTGGAGCCCGGCACAGTGGGGTAACTGGAGCCCGGCACAGTGGGATAACTGGAGCCCGACACAAGGGGGTAACTGGAGCCCGGCACAGGGGGTTAACTGGTACCCGGCACAGTGGGGTAACTGGAGCCCGGCACAGGGGTTAACTGAAGCCCGGCACTGTGGGGCAACTGGAGCCCGGCACTGTGGGGTAACTGGAGCCTGGCACAGTGGGGCAACTGGAGCCTGGCACTATGGGGTAACTGGAGCCTGGCACAGTGGGGTAACTGGAGCCTGGCACAGTGGGGTAACTGTTGCCCGGCACAGTGGGGTGACTGGAGCCCGGCACAGGGGGTAACTTGAGCCCAGCACAGGGGGGTAACTGGAGCCTGGCACAGTGGGGTAACTGGAGCCCAGCACAGTGGGGTTAACTGGAGCCTGGCACAGTGGGGTAACTGGAGTCTGGCACGGGGGGGTAACTGGAGCCTGGCGCAGTGGGGTAACTGGAGCCTGGCACAGGGGGGTAACTGGAGCCTGGCACAGTGGGGTAACTGGAGCCCGGCACAGGGGGTAACTGGAGCCTGGCACAGGGGGGTAACTGGAGCCTGGCACAGTGGGGTAACTGGAGCCCGGCACAGGGGGGTAACTGGAGCCTGGCGCAGTGGGGTAACTGGAGCCTGGCACAGGGGTTACCTGGAGCCTGGCACAGTGCACATTGAAAAGGATTATGTGACATAACTGAAAGGAATGTGCAAACATAATATTAGAGCCAGTGAAAATTATACTTTTCTAAATATACTTCCAACATAATTGACAGCTAAAGAGTTTTAGGCCTAGAAATTCAGTCTGGACACTTTTAGAGCGCTAAAGTCGGGCGCTCGCTACAGTTAGCGCCCGCCGGAAAGTGCAGGCCACCTCGCCGAAATTCAGTAGAGTTGGCCAAGAGTTTGGCCGAGCGCTGAAAGTGGCGTTGCAATGCTCTGTTCAGGCGCTAACCCGGCGATGCGGCCTGATAACGCCGAGGCCGGGCGCAGCGCAGGTGCGGTCATGTTTTGATTGACAGCAGACACCTTGACGCCGGCCTGCTCTTAAAGGGGGAAGGGTCGACTTTGACTGCTGCCACGCCCTGCATACTGGAGCCCTGCAGCTAGGCCTCAGCACTGCTGGTGGGCCAAAATAGCGCCAGGAGACATGGAGAGAGCCCGTGAACGAGCGCAGCGCTTCTCCGAGCATGCTCTGAGGGTGCTCATTAATGGTGTGGAGGACAAAAGACAGATCTTGTGCCCGGACAGTGGCAACAAGGCTCCCAGGAGCGAGTACAGGAAAGCCTGGAGGAGAATCGCCCGCAGGGTGTAATCCACCTGCGATGTCCCCAGGAGTGCGGACCAATGCCGCAAGAAGTTCAACGACCTCACTCGGTTGGTGAAGGTGAGTACCCTTTCCAGTGTCCTCCTCATCCTTGCATGTGAACCTCACATTATGGGCAAAGGGACCTCAAAGGCCTAATGGGCAGCCCTCCTCCCGCAGCAATGGCACTGGCATGATCATCAATAGCACTTTCTGCACTTACCACACTGGCCAAGCTATTCCACCATGGGAGGCAGTGCACACAGCAACAGGGCACCACACTGGCCAAGCTATTCCACCATGGGAGGCAGTGCACACAGCAACAGGGCACCACACTGTACTTAGAGTCCGTCCTTTCTCTTGCAGGCCAAGCTGGCAAGGAATTTGAGGAGCCAGACTGTCACCGGTGGAGGCCGTCCCCAGTACCAGGCGCTCACTGATCTGGAGGAGAGCGTGGCTGGACTCATGCGTTCCCGGGTGACTGGCCCTGTTGCGATCGGAGATGCGGACCCTGTACTGGAACCCACTGGTAAGGACATGACCGGTTGGACCTCTCTCGTTGCCCTAGCGCTTCAGATCTAGATCCTTTCCCACTGACCGACGAATGCGCATAATGCCACCACTCAGGCCTCCCTCGCTGACGCCGTGTCCTCACTCTAAAGCTACTCTTATGCCTTCCTGCTTTCAGCTGCTGAGGAGGAGGTGGTCCCTGAAGCTCCGAGTGCCAAGCCCTTGGAGGAGGAGGACGACGAGGACCAGGAGGAAGGCGGCACATCGGGGGAACCCTCAGCCGCGCCAGGGGATGGCAATGGAGGGGGGACGTCTGGCCTGCAGGAGACCCAGGGGGAAGTGTTGCAGGGGAGGGCAGATCCTGGGCCCAGTGGTGTTGAGGCAGGCGGGAGGGTTCGGCCAGCTCGGCCGCCTTCTCCCCAGAGGGAGAGTCCTCCCTCCAGTCCGGAGAGGGTCCTCGCCCAGGAGGTGCGCCTCCTCGAAGAGATCTCGGCGGCCTCTGAGCGGCGCCACCAGGAGTTCATGGGGGTTGTGGACCAGATGCCTCAGGCCATTCAGTCCCTGGCTCAGAGTGTGGTCGCATTCGGGGAATCACAGGCCAGGGGGGTGGAACAACTCGCGGCAGCCCATGACAGGGGTGTCCAGCATCTCGCGGCAGTGCAGGACGCGACTCGCGAGATGAGTGGTGCCGTCCAGACACTGGCACAGCTGATGCGGCCACATACCAGGGCAGTTCGGGCACTCACTTCTGCCACACTCGCTGTGGCGCAGAGGCTTCGCCACGGCACCCGCCGCCCTGCTGCAGCACAGCGGTCTGGCCTCCACCAGATAGCTGCGCCTGCTGCACTGCCAGGCCGGCCGAGTGCCAGTGTCTCTGGCGAACATCGCGCGCCTGCCATCAGCCAGCTTGCCCCCCTTGGTGCAGCCGACACTGCCACTCCCCCAGCCAAGGTGCGACGAGCTGCTGCTGGCACTGATGCTGGCCAGCGACAGCTGCAGCAGTCAGCAGCCGGCCCCTCCCGGGACGTGCGTCGTCTAGGCCGACCCCCAAGGGCATCTGCCGACACGCCTCGGGGCCCTCATGAGCCTTCCCCCAGCCTTGTCCCAGCCACAGGGCCCAGGTTGAGGCGGAGCAGCAGGTCGGGCAGGGGCCGGGGAAGGCTGTCTAAGGACTCGCCCTCTCGGCACACCCACTAGAGTGTGGTGAGAGCGGTTTTTTATATATGGGGGGGCTTGTGTTTTGGGGGGGATTATTTTGGGAAGGCCGAAGATCAAGGCCTTGTTTGTTTTTATGGGGGTGTTTGTGTTGTGGAGGGGGGCCCTTATTTTTGTAAGGCCGATGTTGAAGGCCATTTGGATGGCCAAGTTTTGTAAGTCCTCCCCAGGTTTTGGGAGCAACAGATGTTTTTGACTGTTTTTTGGGGCTCTTGTCTGTTTTTCTCTTTCATGTGGGAAGGGCCCTGAGTTTGTGAAATAAAGCGTTTTATTTATTCAGCATGTCCAGGTGTCATGTTTCAAGTGGTTGTTGCGTTAACCGGCTGAGGGCTTGCGGAGCAGCTGCCTTCAGGTGCGTACATTTCCACAGCCCATTCCCTGACAGGGGGCCTAGAAGTGTCGAGCAATAAGCCCCCGGCGGACGGCCCTTGGACCTTGTGGCTCCCTCCTGGGCTGGTACTCCTCCTCCTCCTCCTCCTCCTCCTCATGGTCCTCCTGCTCGTCCTCTTGAGGTGGTGGTGCAATGTCAGGTGGCAGTGCCTGAGTCCTGCGGATAGCCAGGTTGTGCAGCATGCAGCACACGACGACGAACTGGGAGACTCTATCCGGCGAGTACTGTAGAGAGCCGCCGGAACGATCCAGGCAGCGGAACCGTTGCTTGAGGACGCCTATCGTTTGCTCTATGATGTTCCTTGTGGCTTGATGGCTTTCGTTGTATGCCTCCCCCGCTGGGGTCCTGGGCGCGCGGAGCGGGGTCATGAGCCATGTACACAAAGGGTAGCCCTTGTCCCCAATAAGCCATCCCCTTGGTGGAGGCTGTGCCTCGAACATGTCAGCCACAGTAGTCTGGCGCAGGATGAATGCATCGTGGCTGCTTCCTGGGAAGCGGGCATTGACAGCTAGGATGCGCTGCCTGTGGTCACACACCAGCTGTACATTGAGGGAATGGTAGCCCTTCCGGTTGCGGTAATCCTCGGCATTGTGGATAGGTGCCCGCATAGCCACATGCGTGCAGTCAATGGTGCCCTGCACCATGGGGAAGCCCGCGAACCTGCCAAATCTGACTGCATGCTGCTCCTGCCTCTGTCGGGTCATGGGGAAGGAGATGAATTGGTGTCTCCTCGTGAAAAGTGCATCGGTGACCTGCCGGATGCAGCGATGCACGGCAAACTGGGAGATGTTCGCTATGTCCCCAGCAGCGGCTTGGAAGGAGCCGCTTGCATAAAAGCTCAGAGCCACCGTGACCTTCACTTCCACCGAGAGAGACGTCCTGCACATCAGCTGTGGACGCAGATCTCTGTGAAGCAGCTGGCAGTTCTCTGCAACCACCTCCCTTCTGAAGCACAGCCTCTTAACACAATGCGCCGCAGTCATGGTGAGATAGGACACCTGCTGCCGGTATTGCCTGAGTGTGTAAGGCCTACGTTGCCGACGCCTGATGGCCCCTCTGCGTCTAGGCATGGCTGGCCCTCTCTCACAGCGTCTGCGAGCCCTTCGCACATAATGCTGCAACTCAGGGTTGCACCCCCATACAGCCCCCATAATGAAGTTGAAAACAGTGAAATCACAATGAGTCAAATGTCAAAGCACTGGCCAGAAGCCAAAAATACCTCTCCTATGTTGTCCCAAATCAGTTAGCTCTGTCCCTTGGTCTCTGTCCAGAAATCCAAAGCAGTAAAGTCATTGCAGCAAAATGGCTGGGCTTTATAGGTCAGTGTAAGTGCCCTTTAATTAGCGCTCCCCGAGGCCCACAAGGCCTCTGTTGCGTTCCACTTCACAGTTCTTAGCAGCGCCACGCCCACATTGGGCGGGCGCCACTGAATTTCCGGTTTGGGGCGCACAAACAGCGTTGCGCGACGATATGACGTCATAAGCTGCGCGCGCACCTGAGCGGGCGCAAACACTTTGCGCCGGCGCTAAATGTCAACTGAATTTGGGCGTCGGCGCAGATCGCGCTGCACCCGGGCGCAAAGTGCCTAGCGCTGGAAGTAGACCCCTCTTATGGCGTTAACGGCTGGCGCTATCCACTGAATTTCTAGGCCTTATTGTTTAAACAAGTCCTTAATATTAATTTGGGGAAGAAGATTCACTCTATTTAACAATGGCAGAGTTTTTTTTGCTGCATAAAAATGCAAGATGCTTTTGTCATTTTTTTAACCCCTTCGCACAATTATAGTTCATTTCCTCCCTCTTCCCCAGTACCGTGCACTATTTCCCGACTGAGGGAACCATACGCAATGTAATCCTATGGCTCTGCTAATATCGCTGTTGAGCCAGTGACTACTCAGTGCAATAGAGTGAGCTAGAACTTTCTCCCAAGTTCTCCCTCCATTCCTCTTATCTGCTTGGGTATCTTCCTAGATAGCTTGGCTAAGATCAGGGAGTCATCACATGTAAATTGTGGCATGAACTCTTGTTTTAACACGCTGTGCTGTGCATATAACCCCATATAATTGTAAGTGATGGCTCATCTTAAACTGAAGTTAATTAATCTTGCTTTTTGTAAATTAAGAAACTTAGTGAAGAATTAAATTCCATATAGGCAGAGAAGAAACAGTAGGAAACAAGCTATTATGTGACACCAACATTACAGTTTAAAGCCTGTAGCTTTAGGGAGAAGACAATGAAAAGAGAGATGAGGGGAGTGAAACTGGTCTTTGGTGGTAACGGTAAATGGGTAATAATGAATCAGCAGCCCGTTTTACACCCCGCCCAATTTTCTTTTCCATTGAAGTCAATGAATTACTTTTTAATATTCATTCTCAGGATGTGGGCGCTACTGGCAATGCCAGTATTTCTTGCCCATCCCTAGTTGGCTTTGAGAATGTGGTGGTGGGCTTTCTTCTTGAACCGCTGTAGTTCCACAATGCTGTTAGGCAAAGAGTTCCAGGATATTGACCCAGTGAAGAAATGGGGATATATATCCAAGTCAGGATGTTGTGTGACTTGGAGGTGATGGTGTTCCCATGCACCTGCATCCCTTTTCCTTCTAGTAATTAAAGGGGATACTAGCATCTAAAATCGGGCAGAGGGTGTCCATAACTAACAATAAAAAGTTAATTAATTACATAGAATGGAGCAGGTGATGTGTTACTGTTGTGTGATGTGGGAGCCGGTGGACCCCATTGAGGCTCATGGTGATTACGTCTGTGCCAAGTGTCTGCAGCTACAGGAACTCCAGCTCTGTGTTGATGAGCTGGAGTCTGAGCATCAGACACTGCGACACATCAGGGAGGGGGAGAAGTACCTGGACACTGTGTTTCAGGAGGTGGTCACAACTCTGAAGTTAATTAATTCAGATGTAGCCCATGGGCAGGGACAGGACGGTGTGACTACGAGTGAGGCAGGTACGGGGATCCAGGAGGTAGTGTTGAAGGAGCCGCAGCCCTTGCTCTTGTCCAACAGGTTCGAGGTTCTTACTCCCTGTGGGGACAGGAGCAGGAAATGCAGGGAGGATGAGCAACCTGGCCACAGCACCGTGAAACGGGGGGCCATTCAAGAGGGGGGAGTAAATAGAAATGTTGTAGTGGTAGGGGATAGTATTATTAGGGGGATAGATAGAGTTCTCTGCAGCTGAGAGCGAGAGTCCCGAAGGCTGTGTTGCCTACCCGGTGCCAGGGTTAAGGACATCTCCTCTGGGCTGGAAGGAAACTTGCAGTGGGAGGGGGTGGATCCAGTTGTCGTGGTCCATGTTGGTACAAACGATGTAGATAGGACTAGGAAGCCGGTTCTGTTAAAGGAGTATGAGCCGCTAGGGGTCAAATTAAAAAACAGAACCTCAAGGGTAATAATCTCTGGATTATTACCTGAGCCATGAGCGAATTTGGCTAGGACAGATAAAATTAGGGAGTTAAATGCGTGGCTCAAAGATTGGTGTGGGAGAAATGGGTTTTGCTTCCTGGGACACTGGCACCAGTACTGGGGCAGGAGGGAGCTGTTCCGTTGGGATGGGCTTCACTTGGCCAGTGCTGGGACTAGAGTCCTGGTGGATCATATAACTAGGGCTGTAGAGAGGGCTTTAAACTAACTAGTGGGGGGGAGGTTCCTAGAGAGCAAATAATAAAAATGACAACAGAGAAGGTCATAGACTTAGGTAGCAGTGGGGAAATTAAAAACCAGAGCATGTCAGGAAGGGGCAGAAGGTATGGAGTAAAAGGTAAAGTAATAAAAAGGGCAAAAGCAGGAACTAAGTGTCACAAAACATATTTGAAAGTTCTCTATCTGAATGCACGTAGCATTCGTAACAAAATAGACGAGTTAATGGCACAAATAACTACATATGGGTATGATCTTGTGGCCATTACAGAAACATGGCTGCAGAGTGACAATGCCTGGGAATTAAACATACCAGATTATTTAACGATCAGGAAGGACAGGCAGGAAGGAAGGGGAGGTGGGGTGGCTATGTTAATAAAGGAAGGAATCACTGTAATACAGAGAAATGATATTGGGTCAAAAGATCAGGATAATGAAACAGTTTGGGTGGAGATAAGGAATAATAAGGGGAAAAAACCACTAGTGGGTGTAGTCTATAGGCCTCCGAACAGTTGCAACTCTGTTGGATGGAGTATCAATCAGGAAATAGTTGAGGCTTGTAATGAGGGAACATCTATAATTATGGGGGATTTTAACTGTCATATTAATTGGACAAATCAAATTGGGCAGGGCTGCCTTGAGGATGAGTTCATTGAGTGTATTAGGGATGGGTTTCTTGAGCAGTATGTAACTGAACCGACCAGGGGGCAAGCAACCTTAGATCTGGTCCTGTGTAACGAGACAGGATTAATTAAAAATGTCCTAGTAAAGGATCCCCTAGGAATGAGTGACCATAACATGGTTGAATTCCATATTCAATTAGAGGGTGAGAAGGTTGGATCTCAAACAAGCATGCTAAGCTTGAATAAAGGAGACTATGAAGGTATGAGAGCGGAATTGAGTAGAGTGGATTGGGAAAATAGATTAAAGGGTAAGACGATACGTGATCAGTGGTGTGCATTTAAGGAGTTATTTTACAACTTCCAAAAAAATATATTCCACTGAGAAGAAAAGGGTGTAAAAGAAAAGACAGCCATCCGTGGCTAAGTAAAGAAATTAAGGATAGTATTCGACTAAAAACAAGGGCATATAAGGTAGCCAAATCTAGTGGGAGGATAGAGGATTGGGAAAACTTTAAAAGGCAGCAAAAAATAACAAAAAGATTGATTAAGAAAGGGAAGATAGATTTTGAAAGTAAATTAGCAAAAAATATAAAAACAGATAGTAAGAGTTTTTATAGTTATATAAAAAGAAAAAGGGTGGCTAAAGTAAATGTTGGTCCCTTAGAGGATGAGACCGGGAAATTAATGGTGGGAAATATGGAGATGGCAAAAACACTGAATGAATATTTTGTATCAATCTTTACAGTAGAAGACACTAAGAATATCCCAACACTGGACAAACAGGGGGCTATGGGGGGGGAGGAGCTAAACACGATCAAAATCACTAAGGAAGTGGTACTCAGTAAAATAATGGGTCTCAAGGCGGATAAATCACCTGGACCTGATGGCTTACATCCTAGGGTCTTGAGGGAAGTGACGGTCGGGATTGTGGATGCATTGGTAATAATTTTCCAAAACACCCTGGACTCAGCAAAGGTCCCGGCAGACTGGAAAACTGCTAAAGTAACGCCCTTATTTAAAAAGGGCAGTAGACAGAAGGCTGGAAACTATAGACCGGTTAGCCTAACATCTGTGGTAGGTAAAATTTTGGAGTCCATTATTAAGGAGACAGTAACAGGACATTTGGATAATCATAATTTAATAGGACAAAGTCAGCATGGTTTTATGAAGGGGAAGTCATGTTTGACAAATTTGCTGGAGTTCTTTGAGGAAGTAACATATAGGGTGGATAAAGGGGAACCAGTGGACGTAGTGTATTTAGACTTCCAAAAGGCATTTGACAAGATGACACACAAAAGATTATTGCTTAAAATAAAAAATCACGGGATTGGGGGTAATATTCTGGCATGGATAGAGGATTGGCTATCTAACAGAAGGCAGAGAGTTGGGATAAATGGTTCATTCTCAGACTGGCAATCAGTAACTAGTGGTGTTCCGCAGGGGTCAGTGCTGGGTCCCCAACTCTTTACAATCTATATTAACAATTTGGAGGAGGGGACCGAGTGTAACATATCAAAGTTTGCAGATGATACTAAGATGGGAGGGAAAGTAGTGAGTGAGGAGGACATAAAAAACCTGCAAGGGGGCATAGACAGGCTACGTAAGTGGGCAGAGATTTGGCAGATGGAATACAATACTGGAAAGTGTGAGGTTATGCACTTTGGCAGGAAAAATCGTAGAGCAAGTTATTATCTTAATGGCAAGAAACTGGAAAGTACTGAATTACAAAGGGATCTGGGGGTCCTGGTGCACGAAACTCAAAAGGTTAGTATACAGGTGCAGCAAGTGATTAAGAAGGCCAATGGAATGTTGGCTTTCATTGCTAGGGGGATAGAATATAAAAATAGGGAGGTATTGCTTCAGTTGTACAAGGTATTGGTGAGACCGCACCTGGAATACTGCATACAGTTTTGGTGTCCATACTTAAGAAAAGACATACTTGCTCTCGAGTCAGTACAAAGAAGGTTCACTCGGTTAATCCCGGGGATGAGGGGATGGACATATGAGGAGAGGTTGAGTAGATTGGGACTCTACTCATTGGAGTTCAGAAGAATGAGAGGCGATCTTATTGAAACATATAAGATTGTGAAGGGGTTGGATCGGGTGGATGCGGTGAGGATGTTCCCGATGATGGGTGAAACTAGAACTAGGGGGCATAGTCTTAGAATAAGGGGCTGCTCTTTCAAAACTGAGATGAGGAGGAACTACTTCACTCCGAGGGTGGTAGGTCCATGGAATATGCTGCCCCAAAAAGCTGTAGAAGCTACATCATTACATAAATTTAAAACAGAAATAGACAGTTTCCTAGAAGTAAAGGGAATTAAGGGTTACGGGGAGTGGGCAGGAATTTGGACATGAGTCTAGGTTCGGATCGGACATGGCCCTGTGGGTAGCGGAGCGGGCCCAGGGGCCGTGTAGCCTGACCCTGCTCCTATTCCGTGTGTCTAATTCTGTTAGATTCAGGAGATGGTTCTGTGATAGTAGATTGGCAGTTAGGATCAGATCAGCCATGATCTTATTGAATGGCGGAGCAGGCTCGAGGGGCCGATTGGCCTACTCCTGCTCCTATTTCTTATGTTCTTATGTTCTTATGTCATAGGTTTGGGAGCTGCTGCTGAAGAAGCCTTGGCGAGTTGCTGCAGTACATCCTGCAGCCTCGGTACACTGGTGTGGAGGGAGTGGATGTTTAAACTAGTGGATGGGGCGTTGATCAAGTGGACTGCATTGTCCTGGATGTTGTCAAGCTTCTTGAGTGCTTCCATCACACTCCTGACTTGTGCCTTGTAGGTGGTGGAAAGTCTTTGGGGAGTCAGAAGGTGAGTCATTCACTGCAGAACACCCAGGCCTAGAAATTGGCCTGAGGCGCCCAAGCGGCGCAAAGTTCGCCTGGGTGCTGGAATTTGCGCCGCGATCGCCGCATTAGCGATCGCCGCATTAGCGATCGCCGCAAATTCAGTTGAAGTGCCCTTAGAGGGAGACGGGGCACGGCTCGAGGTGCTCCGCGTCCCTCTTAGGGCGCTGAAAGTGAATTTCGCAGCGCTACGTGCTGCAGCGCTGCGGCACGGCACGCTGCGGTACTGCAGGCCTTCCTCCCACTGTTAAGGGGGAGGGGTCTGCAGCAGCGCGAGCTCCGATCGCGAGTGCCGGCAAAAGAGCCCGGCACCAAGGAGAAGTGCCGGGCTCTCGGGAAACAGCCGGCAATGCCGCGGGGGGGGGAGACCAGGAGGCCGGGGATGGAGGTGCTGGCAGGCGGCCGCCAAAAAAGCTACAGCGGCGTTCGCTACCAAATATCGCGATCGGGGCGCAAATGGGGTGGTGCGCACACCGATGACGTAATCGGTGGCGGCGCAGCGCAAAAGGCTAACGCCACCATTAGCGTCCCTGCTGAATATCGCGGGAGGCGCAGCCAGTGGCGCTACAGCCACTGACTGCCCCTTTAGGCGCTAACAGGTGGCGCTACTCACCCAATTTCTCCCCCCTAGCCTTTGACCTGCTCTGGTAGCCACTGCATTTATGTGGCTGGTCCAGTTGAGTTTTTGGTTAATGGTTACCCCCATTCAGCAGGTCTTACTGCATGCAAGCATGAACTGCTTCATTATCTGAGGAATTATGAATGCAGCTGGACACTGTGCACTCATCAGCGAACAACCCCACTTCTAACTTTATGATGGAGGGAAAGTCATTGATGAAGCAATTGAAAATAGTCGAGTCTAGGATGCTGCCATGAGGAACTCCTGCAGTGATGTCCTCGGGCTGAAACGATTGATCTTCAACAACCACAACCATCTTCCTTTGTACCAGGTATGACTCCAGCCACTGGAGAGTTTCCCCCCTGATCCTGATTGACCAGTTTTACTAGGGCTCCTTGGTGCCACAAACCATGTTTGGACCAAATCTGTAATGAGGTTTAGAGCCAAGTGATCCTGGTGGATCCCAAAGTGAGCATTGGTGAGCAGGTTATTCATAAGTGATGCTTGATGGCACTGTCAATGACTCCTTCCATTTCTTTGCTGCTGATTGAGAGTACGCTGATAGGGCAAGTAATTGGCTAGTTGAATTTGTCGTGCTTTTTGTGGACAGGACATACCTGGGCAATTTTTGGGTAGATGCCAGTGTTGTAGCTGTACTAGAACAGCTTAGCTAGAAGCGTGGCTAGTTCTGGAGCACAATTGCTGGAAGAAAAAAAGACCACGGTTCATCTAGTTCGTCTTTTACCACCTTCTGCAGCTAGGATGTTGTTGGGCCTTGTAACCATTGCTGTGTCCAGTGCACTCAGCCATTTCATGATGTCACGTGGAGTGAATCAAATTGGCTGAAGACTGGCATTTGTGATGGTGGGCACTTCAATAGGAGTCAAAGAAGGATCATTCATTTGCTACTTCTGGCTGAAGATGGTTGCAAATGCTTCAGCTTTGTCTTTTACATTTATGTGCTGGGCTCCGACATCATTAAGCAGGGGGATGTTCATGAAGCCTCCTACTCCCATTAGTTGCTTAATTGTCAACACCATTTACAACTGGATGTGGGAGGGTTGCAGAGCTTTGACCTGATCTATTGCTTGCGGGATTGGTTAGCTATGTCTATAGTATGAAAGAAAGAAAAGAAAGACTTACATTTATATGGCGTCTTTCATGACCTCAGGATGTCTCAAAGTGCTTTACAGCCAATGAAGAACATTTTAAAGTGTAGTCACTGTTGTAATGTAGAAAATGCGGCAGCCAATTTGTGTACAGCAAGCTCCCACAAACAGCAATGTGATAATGACCAGATAATCTGTTTTAGTGATATTGATTAAGGGATAAACATTGGCCAGGACACTGGGGTAACTCCCCTGCTCTTCTTCGAAATAGTGCCATGGGATCTTTTATGTCCACCTGAGAGAGCAGACAGAGCCTTGGTTTAACATCTCATCCAAAAGGTGGCACCCCCAATCGTTCAGCAAGCAATTCGGAAGGCGAATGGCATGTTGGCCTTTATTGCAAGGGGGTTGGAGTCTAAGAATATTTACTAGTCCTAGCCCCTTTGGGGCTATCCCGGATCAGGCGTATTTCTCAGATGCTCACTTTCAACTAAAGGTTGAGGTAGCCGAATCCTAAAGACGCTTAACTGGGTCTAAAGGTCCGGGCTATCTCTCCCTAAAGGAAAGGAACAACCCGAGAATATTACCATCCTCCAGATAGCACTTTTAATAAGTTTAGCCAGACTGTAATGTCCTGGATATTATGAGGGTCCGGAGATCTCCCCTCAGAAATGTACCTCTTCACCAAAGAGTGTACAGAGATTGGGTTCACGAGTTATTGATACAGAAGACTTGTGAGACAATTCTAAAAATATATAGAGATTTATTAAAAGAACCGACATGCAATTTACAGTTGGTGAATCAGTCAATCGCAATGTTAACAGTTCTAAAAAGAGAAAAATATGATCTTATTTTTAACAGTGAATCTTACTTTTAAACCTTAACTTCGCTACAGTATTACAGTTCTTAAAATTTTCTATACAGGATATCCATCAATATCAAATTACCTTTGATCCCCAAGGTAGAAAGAGTGGAAGACTACAGAGCCGCCTCTGTAGTCAAGAATCGCTTTTGCCTGATTAAAGCGACTCTGATATCCCATTTGAGACTTCAATATTTATACCCTTTTTCAGTTGTATTCCATAAGGTTTCTGTTGATGCAAGTTAATTATCACTATTCATCTTTCTGCTGACTTCTGCAATTCTTACTGCCACATCAGCAATAGTTTGATGCGCTATCAATTACTCATAAAAGACTGAGAGTTAAGAGAGTAACTAAAGGCTTTTATTAGCAAAGAACAGAGCATGCCTCTCGTGGTTGACTGGGTTCCAAGAAAGCAGGGGGCTGCAGGTCAATCACCTTTATACCTGGGCCTGTGTGGGTGGAGCCAGCCGAGACATGTTGAGGCATGCATAGGTACAACAGTGTGTAACAACAACAACAACAACAACAACAACAGTGGTTTACCACATTCACCCCTTGTTTAAAATTGAGTCCGGCGGGGTGAAGTGTACTAAAGGTTCATGTAAGTAAGTCTATCAGGTGGCCTTGTATGCCGTCCTGATCGTCGTGGTGGCGACGGTGATGGTGCAGCATCCAACGTTGAGTCTGGCGTCTCATTGAGTGGTTGGGTGGTCAATGACGGGTCCTGGGGCTGCGGCATGCCGTCTAGCGGGGTTGGGTTGTGGGTAGTGGTGGATGGCAATGGTAGTGTTTCAGGGGCACCCAAAGGTGTGAGATCTCGTGTGGGGGCTGTGTCCTCCCGCCTGTCCGGGTACGCTACGTAAGCGTACTGGGGGTAGGCGTGGGTAGTGGTGGATGGCGAGGGGGGTGTTTCGGGAGCGCCCGAAGGTGCGAGGTCTCGTATGGAGACTGTGTCCTCCCGCCCGTCCGGGTACACCACGTAAGCATACTGAGGGTTGGCATGGAGGAGGCTCACCCTCTCGACCAGGGGGTCCGTCTTATGGGACCTCACGTGCTTCCGCAGTAGGACGGGTCCTGGAGAAGTCAGCCATGTCGGTAACGAGATCCCCGATGTGGACTTCCTGGGGAAGGAGAACAGTCTCTCGTGAGGGGTAGCATTGGTGGCTGTACATAGCAGTGACCGAATGGAATGGAGCGCCGCAGGGAGGACTTCCTGCCAGCGAGAGGTCGGAAGGCCCTTAGATTTCAAGTTTAAAAGGACTGCCTTCCAGACCATCGCATTCTCCCTTTCCACCTGGCCATTCCCCCGGGGGTTGTAGCTGGTGGTCCTGCTTGTAGCGATACCTCTCGAGAGCAGGTACTGCCGGAGTTCGTCGCTCATAAAGGATGAGCCCCTGTCGCTATGAATATAGCTAGGGAAACCGAACAAGGCGAAGAGGTCATTCAGACATTTAATGACCGTGGTACTGGTCATGTCTGAGCAAGGGATGGCAAACGGGAAACGGGAGTACTCATCAATTATGTTGAGGAAGTACACATTGCGGTCGGAGGAGGGGAGGGGCCCTTTAAAATCGATGCTCAGCCGTTCAAAGGGGCGCGTGGCTTTGATCAGGCTTGCTCTGTCTGGCCTATAAAAATGCGGTTTGCACTCGGCACAGATTTGGCAGTTCCTGGTCATGGTCCTGACCTCCTCGATGGAGTAGGGCAGGTTACGGGATTTGATGAAGTGAAAAAACCTGGTGACCCCCGGGTGGCAGAGGTCATTGTGGAGGGTCTTCAGTCTATTGACCTGCGCGTTGGCGCATGTACCACGTGATAGGGCATCTGGGGGCTCATTGAGTTTCCCGGGCCGGTACAAGATATCGTAATTGTAGGTGGAGAGTTCGATTCTCCACCTCAAGATCTTGTCGTTCTTGATTTTGCCCCTCTGCTTATTATTAAACATAAAAGCTACTGAACGCTGGTCAGTGAGCAGGGTAAATCGTTTTCCGGCCAGGTAATGCCTCCAATGTCGCACAGCTTCCACAATGGCCTGGGCCTCCTTTTCGACAGAGGAGTGTCGAATCTCGGGGCCCTGGAGGGTCCTTGAGAAAAAGGCCACGGGTCTCCCCGCCTGGTTAAGGGTTGCAGCTAGGGCAAAGTCGGATGCGTCGCTCTCCACTTGGAAAGGGATGGACTCATCCACTGCGTGCATTGTGGCCTTCGCAATATCTCCTTTTATGAGAGTGAAGGCTGCACAGGCCTCTGCTGTCAGGGGGAAGGAGGTGGACTTGATGAGGGGTCTGGCTTTGTCCGCATAGTTGGGCACCCACTGAGCATAGTACGAGAAAAACCCTAGGCATCTCTTCAGTGCTTTTTGGCAGTGGGGGAGGGGGAGCTCCATAAGGGGGCGCATCCTGTCGGGGTCGGGGCCGATGACTCCGTTCTCCACTACACAGCCAAGAATGGCAAGGCGCTTGGTACGAAACATACATTTGTCCTTGTTGTATGTTAGGTTCAGCCGCTGGGCCGTACGGAGGAATTTCTCTAGATTAACATCATGGTCCTGCTGGTCGCGGCCGCAGATGGTGACGTTGTCTAGATAGGGGAAAGTGGCCTGGAGCGCGTTCTGGTCGACCATCCGATCCATCTCCCGTTGGAAGACTGAAACCCCGTTGGTGACGCCGAAGGGAACTCTGAGGAAGTGGTAGAGATGACCGTCAGCTTCAAAAGCTGTGTACTGGCGGTCCTCAGCCCTGATGGGGAGCTGGTGGTATGCCGACTTCAGATCAATCGTCGAGAACACCCGGTATTGTGCTATCTGATTGACCATGTCAGATATGCGGGGGAGTGGGTATGCATCTAGCTGGGTGTAGCGATTGATCGTCTGGCTGTAGTCAATAACTAGGCGCTGTTTTTCACCAGTCTTCACTACCACCACTTGTGCTCGCCATGGGCTGGTGCTACTTTCAATAATCCCTTCCTTCAGGAGTCTTGCTACCTCGGATTTAATGAAGCTCCTATCCCCGGCACTGTAACGCCTGCTTTTGGTAGCGATGGGCTTACAGCCGCGGGTGAGGTTAGCGAATAAGGAGGGGGGGGGACTTTAAGGGTGGAGAGGCTGCAAATGTTGCGCGGCGGGCGATTTAAA
The DNA here is from genome assembly GCF_052327205.1 of Somniosus microcephalus. NCBI lineage: Eukaryota > Metazoa > Chordata > Chondrichthyes > Squaliformes > Somniosidae > Somniosus > Somniosus microcephalus. The sequence continues at coordinate 63,558,607 of NC_140991.1, forward strand.
AGCTGCTGGCTGCAGACTGTGAGTGGGGGGAGGGGTCCGTCGTATGCTAATGTGACACTCTTAAGGTTGCACTGAAAATCCAACCCCAGTAGAACGGCAGCGCAAAGATGGGGCAGGACCAGGAGTTTAACATTTTTGTATTCTGTGCCCCTTACTGAAAGGGTCACTACACAGTAGCCACCGACGTCCGCTGACTGGGCTTTGGAAGCCAAAGAGATCCGATGTCGCGTCGGCAGGACCGGGAGAGAGTAACTGCGCACCGTGTCGGGGTGGATAAAGCTTTCCGTGCTCCCGCTGTCAAAAAGGCAGGTAGTGGCGCGGCCGTTTACCTTAATGTCCATCATGGACCTGGACAGTTGATGAGGGAGAGATTGGTCCAGCGTCACGGAGGCCAGCGTATGGTCGAGCGAGTCGATGTGGTCGTCAGATGAGGCGGTGGTTGAGTCCGGGTCCCCCATGGTTGAAGTTGGAGACGTCCAAGATGGCGGACAAAATGGCGGCGCCCATGGTCCCGATCCCCACGCGGCTGGGGGAGCCCAAGATGGCGGACAAGATGGCTGCCCCCACGGTTCGCACGCGGCGCTGCTGGCGTTAGCGGTTTTACCTTTGCAGGCGCTGACATAGTGTCCTTTCTTCCCGCAGCCGGAGCAGGTCGCATTTCTCGCCGGGCAGCGTGCTCTGGGGTGTTTTGCCTGGCCACAAAAATAACATTTCTGTGCCTTGGACATCGCAGCAGCAGTTGAAGGTGGCGGTCCCATGACCCAAGGTTGTGGCGTCCACGTTGCGGAGCGGTTAGGGGAGAAGGCGTCCATATTCCTGTGGGCCGCGTCGAGCGAGAGCGCGAGGGACACTGCCTTTCTCAGGTCCATTTCTCCCTTTTCCAACAGTCTCTGCCGGGAGTAGTCGGACCTTAGACCCGCAACGAAAGCATCTCGGATCAGTCCCTCCGTGTGTGCTGCGGCTGATGCTTCTTTGCAATTGCAGTCTCGGCCGAGTATCCGTAGTGCCCGTAGGAAGGCCTCCACCGATTCCCCGGGCTGCTGTCTGCGGGATCTTAAGAGGTGCCGGGCATAGACCGTATTTACCGGGCGTGCGTATTGCCCTTTTAGCAGACCGATAGCCGCCGCGTAGGTCGTCGCGTCCTGGATTATTGTATAAACTTGGTGGCTCACCTTTGAGGCCAGGATTTCCAACTTGTTTTCGTCCAGGGTCACAGTTGAGGCTTGCAGGTAGGCCTCGAAGCAACGCAGCCAATGCGCGAATTTGGTAGCCGAACCCGCTTCTTGGGGGTCTAGGTCCAGGCATGTTGGTCTGAGGGCTCGCAGCAGCTCCTGTTGCTCAGCGTTTGGTGCAGCAGCCTGCTGTTCAGCGTTTGGTGCAGCAGCCTGCTGTTCAGCGTTTGGTGCAGCAGCCTGCTGTTCAGCAAATGTCGACATTTTGTTTTTGCTAATAAAATTGATGCGCTATCAATTACTCATAAAAGACTGAGAGTTAAGAGAGTAACTAAAGGCTTTTATTAGCAAAGGACAGAGCATGCCTCTCGTGGTTGACTGGGTTCCAAGAAAGCAGGGGGCTGCAGGTCAATCACCTTTATACCTGGGCCTGTGTGGGTGGAGCCAGCCGAGACATGTTGAGGCATGCATAGGTACAACAGTGTGTAACAACAACAACAACAACAACAACAGTGGTTTACCACATAGTTATTGAGAGTTTACCATATAGGTGTGAAGGGCAGATGTCCCTTATCTCATGTGTCATCTTTAAGAGGTTTAATCAAGATCATTTATCCTGGGTTGACCATTATTCTGTTCCAACAAGGCCACCCATTCGGAGCCACCCATTCTTCTGTTTTAATAAGGTTATTTATTCAGAGTCAACAACTGTCTTATCTCAACAAGGCCAGAATTCTTTCATAAGATAGGGTATTTTTCTAAAAAGGTTATATAGTTTATTCCTTCACAGGGGTACAAGAGTAAGGAAGTCTTACTAGAATTGTACAGGGCTTTGGTAATACTACACCTGGTTGGAGAGTTTAGAATTAAGGGGCATAGTCTCAGGATAAGGGGTCGACTGAGATGAGGAGGAATTTCTTCACTCAGAGGATTGTGAATCTTTGGAATTCTCTGCCCCAGAGGGCTGTGGATGCTGAGTCATTGAGTATATTCAAGGCTGTGATCGATAGATTTTTGGACTCTAGGTGAATCAAGGGATATGGGGATCGGGCGGGAAAGTGGAGTTGAGGTCGAAGATCAGCCATGAACATATTGAATGGCGGAGCAGGCTCGAAGGCCATATGGCCTACTCCTGCTCCTAAATCTTATGTTCTTATGCAGCAGTCCGTCAATACTGCACTGGAGTGTCAGCCCAGATTGTTGTGCTCCAGTCTCTGGAGTGGGACTTCAACGCACAACCTTCTGACTCAGAGGCGAGAGTGCTACCAGCTGAGCCATGGCTGACACATGCTACTTTCATAGTTTAGCATGCATGTAGTCCTGTGTTTCAGCTTCATCAAGTTGGCACCTCATTTTCAGGTACGCCTGGTGCTGCTCTTCTACTCTCCTCATTGAACCAGGGTTGGTCGCCTGGCTTGAGAGTGAAGGAATGAGGGCTATGCTGGGCCAAATGGTTACAGATTCTGATAGAATTTTGCTGCCACTGATGGCCCACAGCCAATGTTCCCCCTAAGGTGCGTGGCTGCGAATCAATTGTGAGGTTCCCCGCAGGCTGCTCACCAGCTGCTGCAGCTGGAAGAGATTCTGCATATGCGCGGCTGCGCAACAAATTTAAAGGGACCAGCATGAAAAAAAATTAGAGGGAACATTGCCCACAGCTCTTCATAGATGAACAGTTTTGAGTTGCTGGATCTGTTTTTCTTCATCTAGCCCACTTAACACAGTCGTAGAGCCATATGACAGTGTGGAGGGTGTTCCTCCATAGTTTCCTGGGTCAGTTTTGCTACCTTTTTTACAAATAGGGGTAACATCTGCCTTTTTCTAGTGCTCTAACACCTAACATTCATGGATTTTTGGAATATTTATGCCAGAATTCCTGCACAAGTTCCTTAAGGATCTTCGGATGCATCTTATCCAGCCTGAGATTTATTTACCTAACTTTGCACAGCTTTTAGCAACCTTGCTCGTGGTAATGTGAAAAGTGTCACAAGTATCTCTGCAACACCCTCTAGTTCCCTTTACAGATCAAATAAGTTACCTGTCTCCTCCTTGGTAAAAGCTTTTGCAACCTGTGTAGCATCAGTTGTCATGCTCTCACCCAATCCCAATTGCAGTGGCCCCACTCCATCCCTTGTTTGTATTTTTCTCTTAATATAACTCAAAACTTTTTAGTATCCTTCACTTCTGTTGCCATATTCAACTTGAAAATTGTCTTTACCATTCTGATGCCATTTTACACTCCTGACATGTCTTTTCGTATTTAATTCTTCTTAATTCTGTGCCATTAAGGCCTTCATGGCCTTCAATGCCTTTTTTCTTCAAGTTGCTTGGTCATCCTCTTCAACTGGGTAGGATGCCTTTTAAACTTGGTACCATTGCTTTGCAGAGGTACACATTGATCCATTACATTCAGAATCACCTCCTTAAAGAAACTCCCCTAGCCATATTCAAAAGCAAAATACTGCTGATGCTGGAAATCTGAAATAAAAACAGAAAATGCTGGAAATACTCAGGTCAGGCAGCATCTGTGGAGAGAGAATTGACCTGAAACGTTAACTCCGTTTCTCTCTCCACAGATGCTGCACAGCCTGTGGTGTATGTAACCTGTACCACCTTAAGAGAACTACCTTAAGAAGATGGACTACTTTCTCTTGCTACTGTATATTGTAGTACCGGTGGTGACCACACCGGTATATAAGCTCTGTGTAGTAATTTGTAAAGCAGTTCAGCCCTGACCTTCAAGTAGTAAAGACCTGTTTAAGTTTTTCCTGTTGTCTGTGTCCAGTTATTTAAAATAAGTATACCTGGAACACACAGACTCAACAGTGGCGACGAGTCGATCTTACCCAGCGGCAATTGCATCCAAGGCAGCTTCGTCCCCAGAACGGGCGTCGAGAAGAGGCATCCGTCCTCATCATCCTGCTGAGCACCGCATTCGCACGGGAGGCATCGAGAACCCGGGTTGGAATTGCTGACCACGAAGTCCACCATCAGCGACAGGCAGTGATCATCCTTCTTCCACGGCGGTGGGTAAGCCGATCTAGCGGCACGGGCAGAAAGTCGGCCGCGTTGTCAGTGGAGAAGGGGGGCGAGACCGGAGGAAAAAGGGCGGAGAACTCGACCGCAGCCGGTGTAAAGGGCCGGGCTGCAATCGGAATAGACGTGCAGCAAGAAAGGAAGCGCTAATACCCACGAGGACAGCGGGGAGTAAAAGCAGCTGCGTCGGGGGAAATTAAGGACCGCTGGGAGGCGAGAACGGCAACAGCGCGGTAATCGCCATTGTAGCCAGCGGGGGAAGAAGCCAAGCGCGGGAAGCCGCCATTTTAGTCGGCGCAGGAAGAAGACAAGCGCGGGAAAAGCCGCCATTTTGGAAAAAAATAAAATACTTAAAGAAACTTACAAGGATGCCTAAAAACGGTAACATCACTGCTTTTGATAGCGATGTCGAAGATTGGGCCACTTATGTGGAGCGTATTGAAGTTTATTGTACAGCAAATGAGATACCGGCTGAAAAGAAAGCACTAACCCTATTAAACTCGATGGGTGCGAAGACGTACGGGTTATTAAGGCACCTTGTAACACCAGATAAACCGGCGGATAAGACTTTCGCGAATATTGTTACTATCCTGCAAGAGCATTTAAACCCCACGCCGCTGCTGATAGCGGAACGATTTAAATTTTACAGAAGAATGCAGCTGAAAGAGGAAAGCAACGCTGAATTCTTAATTGAACTGCGCAAGCTATCAAAGTACTGTCAGTTTGGTACAGGACTAGCAGATGCTCTGAGAGATAAGTTCGTGTGTGGACTATTAAAAGAAGGAACTCAGAAGCGACTGCTAGAGGAAAAGGACCTTACGCTAGATAAAGCTGTCACCATTGCAGCATCGCACGAGGCGGCAGCACGAGGCACCGCGGAAATGCAGCTAAGGCCATCGGAACTCAGCACCAATCAAATGGCATTGGGTGCAGTAAAGTGCTATCGTTGCGGAAGGACAACGCACGATCAGAACCAGTGCTGGTTCAAAGATAAAGAATGCAGAAAATGTGGCAGACTCGGTCACATAGCGAAAGTATGCCGGTCAGGAAAGAAGACCAGCAACAAAAGGTCACCACAGAAGAAGTACAAAAAAGTACACAAGGTGACAGAGAACAGTTCGGATGAACAGAAGACGGATTCAGACTCCAGCAGTAAGGAGCTGGGTTGTCTAAGAATACATAATGTGGGTAACACAGCAGACCACCAAACTATTTGGGTTACACTCCAGATAGCAGGAGTCCAAGTGAAGATGGAATTGGACATGGGATCGGCATTGACGGTCATGAATAAGCAAGATTACAAAAGGTTATTCTCACACATTCCCCTAAGGGATACGGAGATTGTATTAAAAACATACACGGGGCAAAGAGTGTACCCCATCGGAAAGATAAAAGTAAAGGTGGTCCACAAGGGTAAAGAAAGCAAAGGAATGGACTTGTATGTGTTACCTGAGGGAGGTCCACCACTACTGGGACGGGAATGGATCAGGAGAATAAATATGGACTGGCATTCCTTAAAAGCACTAACTGTAGGTTCCGGTAAAAAGGACGATGTCAAACCTAAACGACTGTCCAGAATATTGGATGATGCTAAGGAGGTGTTCCAACAGGGACTGGGAACACTGAAAGGAATTACGGCAAACATCAAGGTTGAAGAACATGCAAACCCGAAATTTTTCAAAGCCAGACCGGTACCTTATGCGATACGACCTGCTGTGGAAGCTGAGCTGGAAGGGCTAGAACGTTCAGGAGTACTGTCAAAGGTGGACTGGAGCGAATGGGCCACGCCCATTGTTCCCGTCATGAAGCGTTCATTGAGCAACAAGCCAGGGGAACCGGGGAAGGTTCGCATCTGTGGCGATTTCAAGATCACTGTTAATCCGGTTCTTCACACGGTGCAATATCCGCTTCTGCGGATTGAGGATATCTTCGCTTCGTTGTCTGGCGGGAAACACTTCACCAAGATAGACCTGGCGCAGGCGTACTTACAGATGGAAGTTGATGAAGCGTCACGCCAGTATCTCACGATCAACACGCATAAGGGCTTATATCGGTATAATAGACTGGTTTTTGGAGTGGCATCGGCTCCAGCGATTTGGCAAAGGGCCATGGAGCAGGTATTACAGGGAATTCCTGGCACACAATGCTATCTGGATGACATTCTTATTACAGGAGATGATGATGAGGAACACCTTGCTAATTTGGAACAGGTGCTCACCAGATTGAAAGAGTATGGACTTCGAGTTCATCGCCAGAAATGTGAGTTCTTTCAGAAGCGAATCTCGTACTGTGGTCACGTCATTGACCAGGAGGGGTTTCACAAGTCACCTGACAAGATCGAAGCTGTTGTGAAGGCTCCCGCTCCGGAAAATGTATCTCAGTTGAGGTCGTTCCTAGGGTTGATTAACTATTACCATAAGTTTCTGCCAAATTTATCCATGGTGCTACACCCGCTGAACGCTCTTTTACAAAAGGGAGTGCCATGGAAGTGGAGCGAGGACTGTAAGCGGGCTTTTCACAAAAGCAAGGCATTGATCACCTCTAAGGAAGTGTTGGCTCACTTTAACCCAACGCTGCCTATTCGTTTAGCTTGTGATGTTTCCCCATATGGTATTGGGGCAGTGCTATCACATAAGTTGCCAAATGGCTTGGAAAGACCAGTCGCGTTCGCATCCAGATCATTGACCTCCGCTGAGCACAACTATGCTCAGATAGATAGGGAGGCTCTCAGCCTCGTGTGGGGAGTAAAATAATTTAATCATTACCTGCAAGGCCAAAAGTTTACGCTGCTGACAGACCACCAGCTGTTGGTTTCCATTTTTAACCCTAAGAAGGGTGTTTCGGTGATGACAGCGCAGAGGCTCCAGAGATGGTCCCTTTTCCTAGGGGCACATCAATATGAGATCGAATTCAAAGGTACAAAGCAACATGGTAATGCTGATGGGCTGTCGTGCCTGCCACTACCTACAGCGGAAGAGGCACCGACAGTTGACCCTGTTGAGTTATTTCACTCGACCATCATCGAATGTTTGCCAGTCACCAATGCAAGTATTGAGAGAGAGACCAGGACCGACCCGACACTGTCTCGGGTCTACGAATTGACAGTGAAGGGATGGCCAGCACATGGCGAACCACTGTTACCGGCATTCTCAGCTAGACGAGAACAGCTGTCCGTTTGTCAAGGAACATTGATGTATGGAACAAGGGTGATTATTCCTCCTAAATTAAGGGAGAGAGTTCTAAAGGAACTGCATGAAGGTCATCTGGGGGGAGTCAAGATGAAAAGCCTTGCTAGGGCTTATGTGTGGTGGCCAGGTATCGACAAACAAATAGAGGATCTGACTAAAAGCTGCTCAGGGTGACAAAAAGTTCAAAATGCACCTCCAATTGCACCGCTGCATCCATGGGAATGGCCTTCAACCCCATGGCAGCGTGTACATATTGACTTTGCAGGTCCATTCATGGATTCCATGTTTTTGATAGCGGTAGACGCACATTCTAAATGGCCAGAAGTGATTAAGATGGCGACCACTACCTCGGAAAAGACGATCGCAGTTCTAAGAACCATATTTGCAAGAAATGGATTGCCAGAACAGATATGTTCAGACAACGGACCGCAGTTCGTGTCAGAAGAATTCCAGAAATTCATGAAGAAGAATGGGGTGAAACACTATACATCTGCCCCATATCATCCGGCTACAAATGGTTTGGCCGAGAGATTTGTACAAACGTTCAAAAAGGCGATAAAGGCCATGAGCGAAGACCATATTCCACTACAACACAAGGTGGACAATTTCCTAATGGCATATCGAAACGCCACACATGCAGTGACAAATCAAAGTCCTGCCATGATGTTTTATAACAGGAGGTTGCGGTCCAGGTTGGATTTGTTAAAACCAAATGTGCGTAGGGAAGTCGAAAACAAACAGTTCCAGCATGTAAATAACAAGACCACTCGGAGTTTCGAAATAGGACAACCAGTGTTAGCCCGGGACTATAAGAATGAGAAATGGCAATCTGGAACAATTCGTGCCAGACAAGGACCCCTGATGTACATGGTAGAGATTGGTGAAAACGTAATACGATGTCATGCTGACCAACTTGTAGAATCGAGAACAAGGGTCGAACCCATGGCTACGGCAGAGACACCAGTGGAAGAAATGATTGAACCTGTAGCATCTACCTCAAACGCGAACATACATGAGGATGTTCAATCCATAAGAGATCAATTAGAGGAGTCACCCCAGCAACCAGAATCAGAGACCCCTGAAAGGCGTTATCCAACTCGGATCAGGAGGCCTCCTCAGAGACTGAATCTTTGAACAGTTGCATGAAAGTTGTATATATGTTATCCATGTTATGTTTAAATTGGGGTGTACACTGTTAAGCTAAAAAGGGAGGAATTGTGGTGTATGTAACCTGTACCACCTTAAGAGAACTACCTTAAGAAGATGGACTACTTTCTCTTGCTACTGTATATTGTAGTACCGGTGGTGACCACACCGGTATATAAGCTCTGTGTAGTAATTTGTAAAGCAGTTCAGCCCTGACCTTCAAGTAGTAAAGACCTGTTTAAGTTTTTCCTGTTGTCTGTGTCCAGTTATTTAAAATAAGTATACCTGGAACGCACAGACTCAACACAGCCCAATCTGAGAAGACTTATCAAGTGCATAAACTGGGTCCTCTTAATATTTGGTGATTTTGTTTGTGTTTTTATAACTTTCTTCAATCCTTGTCATATGAGATCATATTATGCTCACTGGTACTTAAAGCCTCACCCACGTTTGTATTGAAGATTTGATCATGCCTATTGCTGATAATCAAATCCAAGAAGTTTTTCCCCTTATTGGCTCTTTTACAAAATGGGTCATTAAACAGTCTTCCATTAACTCTAGAAATCCCTTCCCTGTCTTAACAGTAGATACATTATTGTCCCAATCAATTTTTGGCAAGTTAAAATCTCCAACTTGTATAGTCGATCTTTTTCCTCGTCATTTTTTAAATCTCATCCCATCCCATAGTTCCACATTAGGGCTTTCATCATGGCCTGGAGTCTATAGCATACCCCCAGTAATAATTTACCTCTGTTACCATCTATTAATTCTATCCAAAATGATTCTGTGCCTGTCCTTTAATAGCATCACAATCAGTGGGATACCTAATATTGTCTAATCTATCAACCCCTGCGACATCTTCCAAAGTCACAGATCGTAGTTGTCAGGCTTCTTGCATTAATGCAGGTGCTACTCCACATACCGTTCCCATTTAATTCATTAACAGTTTTACTTTGTCTTATCCCCCACCATTGGAATTAGATTTATTAAACTCTGATTTATGTTTTGACTGGTGCACCTGAAGGTTTGCTGCAATGGGACGCTCTCTTCCACCTACCGCAATGCGTCTACGTTAATCAAACCAGCGATCTGCGGACACTGAGCTGAGCCGGGTTGCTGTTGCTTTATAACAACAGAAAATGCTGGAAAAACTCAGCAGGCCAGGCAACATCCGTGGAAAGAGAAACAGAGTCAACATTTCGGGTCGAAACCCTTCTACAGAACTGAGAAGAAAAGGCAGGAAATGAAACAGATTAAAAGGCAGTTTGGGGGCTGGGAAATGGGGGAGGGGATGAAAGAAGAGACATTAAGAGATATTCAAGGTGAGACGAGATAGTAATAGGACAGGTAAAGAAACAATGGCTCTAGATGAAGTGTGAAATGCGCCGGCAGAGTGAGAGACAGCTGCCATGTGGGAGAGAGAGAGAAAAAAAGGAAAAGGCACAAACCAAAAGTGTGGATAAAAAATATAAAAATACAATAGGGGCCGAGGTTATGATCTGAAATTGTTGAACTTGATATTGAGTCCGGAAGGCTGTAAAGTGCCTAATTGGAAGATGAGGTGCTGTTCCTCGAGTTTACGCTGAGCTTCCCTGGAACAATGCAAGAGGCTGCAGACGGTGAGGTCTGAGTGGGAATGGAACGGTGAATTGAAATAGAAACATAGAAGAGAGGAGCAGGGGTAGGCCATTCGGCCCCTCGAGCCTGCTCCGCCATTCAATGAGATCATGGCTGATCATCCAAATTCAGTACCCTGTCCCTGCCTTCTCTCCATATCCCTTGATCCTTTTAGCCTTAAGAAATATATCTAACTCCTTCTTGAATATATTTAATGAATTGGCCTCCACTGCCTTCTGTGGTAGAGAATTCCACAGGTTCACCACTCTCTGGGTGAAGTAATTCCTCCTCATCTCTGTCCTAAATGGCTTACCCCTTATCCTTAGACTGTGACCTCTGGTTCTGGACTCCCCGGCCATCGGGAACATCCTTCCTGCATCTAGTCTGTCTAGTCCTGTTAGAATGTTATAAGTTCCAAGAGATCCCCTCTCATTCTTCTAAACTCCAGCGAGTATAAGCCCAATTGACCCAATCTCTCCTCAGACGTCATTCCTGCCATCCCAGGTATCAGCCTGGTGAATCTTCGCTGCACTCCCTCCATGGCAAGAACATCCTTCCTCAGATAAGGCGACCAAAACTGCACACAATACTCAAGATGTGGTCTCACCAAGGCCCTGTACAACTGCAGCAAGACATCCTTGTTCCTGTACTCGAACCCTCTCGCTACGAAGGCCAACATACCATTTGCCTTCTTAACCGCCTGCTGCACCTGCATGCTTACCTTCAGCAACTGGTGCAAAAGGACACCCAGGTCTCGTTGCACTTCCCCTTCTCCCAATCAATTGCCGTTCAGATAATAATCTGCCTTCCTGTTTTTGCCACCAAAGTGGATAACCTCACATTTATCCACATTATACTGCATCTGCCATGCTTCTGCCCAATCACCCAACCTGTCCAAATCATACTGGAGTTTCTCGGCATCCTCCTCACAGCACACACGCCCACCCAGCTTTATGTCGTCTGCAAACTTGGAGATATTACATCTAGTTCCCTCGTCTAGATCATTAATATATATTGTGAATAGCTGGGGTCCTAGGACCGATCCCTGCGGTACCCCACTAGTCACTGCCTGCCGCTCAGAAAAAGACCCGTTTAGTCCAACTCTTTGCTTCCTGTCTGCCAACCAGTTCTCTATCCAAGTCAGTACCTTGCCCCCCAATCCCATGTGCCTTAACTTTGCACGCCAATCTCTTACGCGGGACCTTATCGAAAGCCTTCTGAAAGTCCAAATACATCACATCCACTGATTCTCCCTTATCTATTCTACCAGTTACATCCTCAAAAAATTCCAGTATATTAGTCAAGCACGATTTACCTTTTGTAAATCCATTTTGACTTTGTCTGATCCTGTCACTGTTTTCCATGTGCTCTGCTATTACATCTTTTATAATGGACTCTAGCATTTTCCCCACTACCGATGTCAGGCTTACTGGTCTATAATTCCCCGTTTTCTCTCTACCACCTTTTTTGAATAGTGGGGTAACATTAGCTACCCTCTAATCCATGGGAACTGTTCCAGAATCTATCGAATTTTGGAAGATGACCAGTAATGCATCTACTATTTCTAGGGCCACTTCCTTAAGTACCCTAGGATGTAGATTATCAGGCCCTGGGGATTTATCGGCCTTCAATCCCGTCAATTTCCCTAACACCATTTCCCTACAAATACTGATTTCTTTCAGTTCCTCCCTCTCATTAGACCTTATGTTCCCGACATCTCTGGGAGGTTATTTGTGTCCTCCTTTGTGAAGATAGAACCAAAGTATGTATTTAATTGGCAAGCCATTTCTTTGTTCCCCATTATAAATTCCCCTGATTCTGACTGCAAGGGCGACTGGAAGCTGGGGTCACCCTTACCGACTGAACCGAGGTGTTCCGCAAAGCGGTCACCCAATCTGCGTTTGGTCTCCCCAATGTAGAGGAGACCAGTGTTGCTTTCTTGGTTAAACACGCCCTGGGGGTTCTCGTGGATCTCCTGCACGCCGATCGGTGTTTGGGGCGGTAGCTTAGCAACGGCGGCGCGCGCTCGTCCCCATGGTAACCGCTAACAACACAGCGGCCGGAGGGACGGTTAGCTCGGCTCCAGCATTTTGCTTCTAAGTTAAATAAAAGTGAGGCTCTCAGTCAGTGTGGCTGTGCGGAGTTGGTTCGCCTATTCGCGAAGCCCCGCATGAGCGGTTGGTTCGCGGCGAGAGGGCCGGCTCCGGGGCCTCACCCTCTGGCGCCTGGAGGAGCGCGGCCTCCATGAAAAGTCAGACTTGTCCAGTCCGTTAACGTTTCCGAACTTGTGACTTATTTAGTTGATAGAAAAGGGGCGGTGCGAGTGGACACGATGCTGAATCAATTCTCGGTGCCGCCGGCTTTAACTTTAAATCATTTATTTAAAAAATATATATTTTCGTTGTAAGTATTTGTGCGTGGCGCAGTGTAATGGGGCCCTTTTGGCCGCTGATTCCCCAGAGTGGATTAGATGGAAAGGGACAAGCTGCTTCAAGCTATCATTCAGTCGGTCCTCCGATGTCGGAGCAGCATCTATTTATGTTTATCCTATTGAAACAGAAACGAGGTTTGAGAACCGAAGCCTCAACAGTTCCTCTAGCCCTACCTACATTAACATCTCTTTTCGTTGCAGTCCCTGATCACCATGGGTGTAGCGTTGACTCGAGCAGCTCAGTGGACGGCGGCCGGTATCGGCGTCGGCAAGTTAGAATTTACCCCTTTGAACGTGTCCCTACTGAACAGCATTATTAAATTTGTGGAATATGTGAGCTCCAAGCACCCCCAGGAAGCAGCCTTCCTGTTTCGAGAACCTCTTGAATGGACGTCAAAATTGGAGATATCCGCATTTGGGTCGGATTATCAAATCAGGTGGGTTCCAGAGTGATTAGATTGCGTGCTGCTGCTATTGTACCGACATAATTGTGCATTAGCGGAAGATTGATTTGTGGGGAAGGTGTAGCTAGTATTTACCGTGGAGGCGGGGTGGGGGCACGGCATAGTGTAAATTTTGACTATATTGAACCGGATAAAAAAAACACTTACAGTAAATGAAACATAAATGCCGAGTTATAGTTATAACATGCTATACACGCAAGCATTCTATCGTTGCATCTGAATTCAATTTGAGAAGAACGAAGGTCCAGGATCTGTGTTCGTCGCTCCTTTTTGGAATTATCTTGACTTGTTCTTTTAATGCAATTCTTTACTGCTTAAATCTCGATCTTTTCACTTCCATGATATTGTTTAATTGCTACTGGTATTTTATTAAAAGCAATGAAAGTAATAGCTTCATTGACAACATTGAAATAGAAAATATACAATTAAGTTCAGTGTGATTTTTATTAGTTTTGATTTTTTTATACAGTCAACATTGCTTTTCTTTCGCCATAATTTTTAAAGTTCGGTCATCCTTTATTCCACCACTTTTGTCTTGTACGCTTTCCCAGCAGGTGGTCTGGTCCCGCCTCTGGTTCATTGGAGCTTTTGAGCCAGCTACCAAGAGAAGAGGCACACAAGAGTGGCTTTGGTTAATACGTGCTAATCTCTAGATGGTGGGCTTTAATATGTGTCCTTAATTATTTCAAATCACACGTCACAATTTTAACGATCTAATAATGGTAATTACTGTATCTGGAAAATATGCTGTGTTTTGTGCAAAATATTAATCGCTAGTGTAGTAAATCCTCTGACATAAACATAGCTGCTCATTATTGCTCAATTAGATTGTGAGTTGGATGAAGAAAGATCTAGAATATGCAAGTTTTCTTTCTTAATTTTTATTGCTTTATCCTTACAGTAAAAAGACTGTTGTGTCAAAAGAAAATCTAGATGGAACCCCCTTGCTGAGTTTTGTACTTTCTACTGGTGTCATTAAAGTGTCCACCTTGAACCAGCTGGCCAAGCTGTTAGAAGTAGCTCAGAAGGAAAGACTGAAGGAAACACAAGCTTGTCTTGAAGGTCAGTCTTATTTAATGACTTCCATGTTGTAGAAGGGATATTAAGTGGTATGCCTTAGTTATATGTACCTATAGAATGTATTTATTTTTGAAACTACAGTCTCCCTTGTTGCATTTTAGGATCACTAATTAATTAAAATAGTGAGCTTCTAAAAAAAAAGTTCTGCAAAAATTTAGTGTAGGTTTTGAAAATTCTGGCAGTGATCATTTGATCTGTAGGTATTAAGGCCCATTTGACAGCACCCCAGTGGTAACTGTAGCCCCACTTGCTACCAAAGTTGTAATACCGCAGTTCCCGCAAATTAGGATATGCAATCATAAGCTAGTTGTCATTATCATGAAGGGTTTTGATAGAGTAAATAAGGTGAAACTGTTTTCAGTGGCAGAAGGGTCGGCAACCAGAGGACACAGATGTAAGGTAATTGACAAAAGAACCAGAGGCGACAAGAGGGGGGAAAAAATTTACGCAGCGAGTTATTACAATCTGGAATGCCTGAAAGGGTGGTGGAAGCAGATTCAATAATAACTTCCAAATGGAAATTAGATAAATACTAATAAATAAAAGGGGTGGAAATTGCAGGGCTATGAGGAAAGAGCAAGGGAGTCAGTCTAATTAGATAGCTCTTTCAAAGAGTAGGCACAGGCATGATTGGCTGAATGGCTTCCTTCTGTGCTGTATTATTTTATGTTTCTATAATTATTTAAATTTACTGCCTCTACAAATACCTTCATTTGTGCTAATGAATATTATCAAATGAAAATTAACACCTCCTCCAGTGCAGCGTCGGAAAATCTTGGAGCCTGCTCTCTGCTGTGTGCCACTATTCACTCTTTCCCAGGTCAGAAGCTCTTCAACCATTACTCCCAGCATCTGCTCTGGCCACAATGTACCTCCCCTTTAACAGGTACAGGCTGGCTTTAAGTAGTGCAGGCTAGCTTTAAGCGTTGCTAACCTCTCATGGTTTTGGGCTCACTGCTGATGCATGTAGCCAATGAACAGCGTGGTTAGCTACAGTCATTTAAATGAGTTGGCGTGCTGCCTGCATTGGACTCAACGGGCGCGGGTTTATCACGTATCGAGATCCCTGTGCCCATTTTCAGGGATAATCGAATTTCACGGTCGCAGAGTCTAAACCTGGAAGTGTAAATTAGAATATTTAATTCAATGCAAAATCATGTACAGAAAGCAAAATAAAGAGAGGGAATAAAGATGGGATTAAGAGAGAGATAGAAGACACACAAAGAAAAAGGTTTAAAAAAAAAAAAAAAATCTCCAGCAATAATTAAATTCTGAATTAATTGGAGAAAGATGAGGATGCTATTCGGGAGTGAACAAGGGGATAATGAAAAGGCTGGAAGAAGGTAACACAGTTCAAGAGAGAGTTTTTAAAGAATCTGTTGAAAGCAGTAGAAAAGTGGCAAGGTGGGTGGATGGAAGAAGAGAGTTCCACATAATGTTGTAGTGCCTGAAAAAGCAGGTAGCAAGGGTGGGGCTGAAGAAGTGGGAAGCCAGGAGTAATCTGGTGTTGGGAAGCAGAAGATGTGTAGAGATAGATGACTGGATGTGATCACTGAGGGAGGGCCATGCAAAGCAATAAGAACATAAGAAATAGGAGCAGGAGTAGGTCATACGGCCCCTCGAGCCTGTTCCGCCATTCAATAAGATCATGGCTGATCATCGACCTCAACTCCACTTTCCCGCCTGATCTCCATGTCCCTTGATTCCCCTAGAGTCCAAAAATCTATCTCTCTCAGTCTTGAATATACTCAAAGACTCAGCATTCACAGCCCTCTGGGGCAGAGAATTCCAAAGATTCACAACCCTCTGAGTGAGGAAATTCCTCCTCATCTCGGTCTTAAATAGCCTACCCCTTATTCTGAGACTATGCCCCTTAGTCCTAGACTCTCCAGCCAGGGGAAGCAACCTCTCAGCATTTACCCTGTCAACCCCCTTCAGAATCTTGTATGTTTCAATGAGATCACCTCTCATTCTTCTAAACTCCAGAGAATATAGGCCCATTCTACACAATCTCTCATCATAGGACAGCCCCCTCATCCCAGGAATCAATCTAGTGAACCTTCATTGCACTGCCTCCAAGGCAAGTATATCCTTCCTTAGATAAGGAGACCAAAACTGTGCACAGTACTCTAGGTGTGGTCTCACCAAGGCCCTGTACAATTGTGGCAAGACTTCCTTACTCTTATACTCCAACCCCCTTGCAATAAAGGTCAACATACCATTTGCTTTCCTTATTGTTGGCTGTACCTGCATGCTAGCTTTCTGTGTTTCTTGCATGAGGACACCCAAAGGTTTCTCGCTATTTAAAAAAATTCTGTTTTTCTATTCTTCCTACCAAAGTGAATAACCTCACATTTTCCTACATTATACACCATCTGCCACCTTTCTGCCCACTTACTTAGTTTATCTATATTCCTTTGCAGACTCTTTGTGTTCTCCTCACAGCTTGCTGTCCCACCTAGCTTTGTATCGTCAGCAAACTTGGATACATTATACTCGGTCCCTTCATCTCGGTCATTAATATAGATTGTAACTAGCTGAGGCCCAAGCAGTGATCCTTGCAGCACCCCACTAGTTACAGCCTGCCAACTTGAAAAAGACGCATTTATTCCTACTCTCTGTTTTCTGTCCGTTAATCAATCCTCTATATTATATTACCCCCAACCCCATGAGCCCTTATCTTGTGTAATAGCCTTTTATGTGGCACCTTATTGAATGCCTTTTGGAAATCCAAAATGATTTAAGGGTGAGGCTTGGCAAAGACAGAGTTGATGGGAGTGTGGAACTTTGTGTAGGTGAGGATGTGGGCTGTGACATTCTGGATGTAATTTGTGGAAGGTGTAGGTAGGGAAACCAGATAGGAGCGCATCAGAAGAGTCCAGCCTGGAGGTGATGGAGGGGTGTATTTGGGTTTTTGCTATAGAGCGGGAGAGAGATGGAGTTGGGAACTGTTTTGATGTGGAATAGATGTGCGGAAGGAGCTCTGCTTGGTATTAAGCTATATGCTAAGGTTTTGTACCTCCTAGACTTGGTCTAGAGTGGCAGCCTAGGAGGTTGATGGAGTTGAAGCCAGAGGCACATAGTTACTGATGGGAGCAGAAGTTCTGTAACATTAAATGAAAGAAGATCTTGGTTCATTCAGGTTTTAATGGCCATCTTTATGCCTTCTGATTATTTTCTCTCTTGGTTTTTGCAATTTTTTTTAGGACGCGACTGCTGTCAATGAACTGGAAGCGCACTGTGCATGTGCGCTGCCGGTTCGTCACGGGAGTGGGTTAGTTTAAAAAATGTTTTTTAAATGCCGGGAGAGAACGGGCTGTGAGGTAAAATGTCAACCGTGAGGGATTATGGAGTGTCCCCCTCAAATTTGGCTGCCCTCAAAAATTTGTCACCATCCTCCGCCTGCTTCACGACGACATGCAAGCCGTGATCCTGACCAACGGATCCACCACAGACCCAATTCATGTACGAACCGGGGTCAAGTAAGGCTGTGTCATCGCACCAACGCTCTTCTCGATCTTCCTTGCTGCAAAGCTCCATCTCACCCTCAGTAAGCTCCCCACTGGAATGGAACTAATTTATAGAACAAACGGGAAACTATTCAACCTCCGTCGCCTCCAGTCCAGATCCAAGGCCGTCCCATCCTCTGTCATCGAATTACAGTATGCAGACGATGCTTGCGTCTGCGCTCACTTGGAGGTCGAATTCCAAACCATCGTCAACACCTTTACCGACGCGTATGAGAGCATAGGCCTTACACTAAACAGCCGTAAGACAAAGATCCTCTACCAACCTGCCCCCGCCACACAGTACTGCCCCCCCGATTATCAAAATCCACGACAAGGCCTTGGACAACGTGGACCACTTTCCATACCTTGGGAGCCTACTGTCATCGACCTCTGCCCTTGTTGACGAAGTCCAACACTGCCTTCAGTGTGCCAGTGCAGCCTTCGGTCACCTGAGGAAGAGAGTGTTTGAAGACCAGGACCTCAAACCCAGCACTAAGCTCATGGTCTACAGAGCAGCAGTGATACCCGCCCTGCTGTATGCCTCCGAGACATGGACCATGTACAGCAGGCACCTCAAAGCACTGGAGAGGTACCACCAATGCTTCCTCCGCAAGATCCTGCAAATCCCTTGGCAGGATAGGTGCACCAATGTCGGTGTTCTTGCTCAGGCCAACATCCCCAGCATCGAAGCTTTGATCACGCTCGATCAGCTCCGATGGTTGGGTCACATTGTCCGCATGCCCGATACAAGACTCTCAAAACAAGCGCTCTACTCGGAGCTCCGGCACTGCAAGAGAGCCCCAGGTGGGCAGAGGAAACGCTTCAAGGACACCCTCAAAGCTTCCTTGAAAAAGTGTAACATCCCCACCGACACCTGGGAATGCCTGGCCCAAGACCACACAAAGTGGAGGAGAAGCATTCGGGAAGGCGCCAAACACCTTGAGTCTCTTCGGGAGCAAGCGGAAGCCAAGCGCAAGGAGCGCATGTCAACCCAAGCACCCCACCCACCCGCCCCTTCAGCCACCGTCTGCCCCACCTGTGACAGAGACTGTAGGTCCCGCATTGGACTCATCAGTCACCTGCGAACTCATTTTTAATGTGAAAGCAAGTCATCCTCGGTTCTGAGGGACTGCCTAAGAAGAAGAAAATGCCGGGAGAGAGCGGGCTGTGAGGAAAAATGCTGGGAGAGAGCGGGCTGTGAGGAAAAATGCTGGGAGAGAGCGGGCTGTGAGGAAAAATGCCGTGCAAGATCGGGTTGTGAGGAAAATTGCTGGAAGAGAGCGGGTTGTGAGGAAAATTGCTGGGAGAGAACGAGCTGTGAGGAAAATTGCCACGAGAGTGCAGGCTGTGAGGGAAAAATGCCGGGAGAGAGCGGGCTGCTTCAAAAATGCTCTCCGCGGGGGGAAAAAAAAAGAAGCTTCCGGTTCCAGATTGATGTGCAGTACGCTTCTGCGCAGCTTCTGGTTGTTGGCAGGAACCACTTTT
The DNA here is from genome assembly GCF_052327205.1 of Somniosus microcephalus. Lineage (NCBI taxonomy): Eukaryota > Metazoa > Chordata > Chondrichthyes > Squaliformes > Somniosidae > Somniosus > Somniosus microcephalus. The sequence continues at coordinate 63,577,735 of NC_140991.1, forward strand.
TTTTTTTAAATGGGAAGAGACCTTTGTTCTTGTATGTCTGAAAATATAGCCAGTTGTTTGTGTGCAAGTGCAAATGTTGAGACTAACACATATATTGTAGAAATTAAAGCACAAATGAATGCCAGTCACTGTGTTGTGTCTGTACTGCTTTACCATCATCCAGTCTTGGATGAACCATAGTTTCCTCCAACTAAACATTGGGAAGGTCAAAGTCATCTTCTTTGGCCCTCACCACAAATTTTGAACCTTTGCCGCTGACTCCATCCCCTTCCCTGATCAATGTCTCAAGCAGAACCAGACTAGTTTCAGCCTTGGTGTCCTATTTGACCCTGAGATGAGCTTATGACCCCATATTCTCTCCATCACAAAGACCACCTACTTCTAGCATCAAATGCCTGCACCTCTCCCTCATATCGTCTACTGCTGAAACCCTCACCTCTAGACACGCTGGGCTCGAATTTCATCGGGCCGTTGAGGCGGGATTGGAGGCGTGTGGGAGGTTAAAATTGCAAAAACTGGCGGGAGGGCCCAACCCCGCCTCCAAGCAATTTTCATTAAATTGTGTCTACTGGTCCTGTCTCCATCCCGCCTCCAAGAGGCGGGATAGGCCGTTAAGGCCCTTAACAAGCACTAAATTGCCTCTATAATGCCATTTTGATAGGCCTTTGTGATTTTAACCCTTTTCCCACGTGAAGCACGCCTGTTCTGAAACACGACGGTGAAACTTGGCGGTAGCACAATTGGATTGCTGACCATCAGCTGCAGCTCAACCATTAAATAGGAGATTTGATCAGCCATCATTTGCAGGTGGCAGGACTTTGTTGTCTCCGGTCTGGGAGAACTTTTAGAAGGCATAACCACAGCTGTGGAAGTTTGGAGCCTGACGCCCATCTCCAGTGTGACCTCCAGGGAAATCCCTCTTTCCACCTTCACTGAGCGCTTCCTCAACTGACGCATATACCAGAAGCATGGGAGCCATTTATTTCCTTCCCTCTGGACATTAGATGAGGACGAAGACCAGCCGCGGCACCAGGAACAACAGCAGCACCAACAACAGCAGCAGCAACAACAGGAGCACCAAGCTGCTACTCACCCATCTGAAGCTGCACAGGCCAGAAGGGGCCAGCGCATGGAAGCCTGTCGGCGCAGGAGATACCCCCCAAACAGGGTTTACAGACCAGGGTCAGCTACCTCAACATGTCTGAGCAGCAGTGCCAAAGGCGGCTTCGACTTTCGCGAGAGGTAGTGGGTGACATCTGCGCAATGCTGCAACAAGACCTCGAGCCCAGAGGACCAGGTGGATAACCCTTACCAGTGGCCGTCAAAGTCACCACCGCACTCCACTTTTTTGCCTCTGGCTCATTCCAGGGATCAGCAGCAGACATCAGCGGCATCTCCCAGGTGGCCACACACACTTGCATCATGCAGGTAACCGATGCCCTCTCTGCGCGATGGCAAAATCACATCCATTTCAGCTAATCTGGCAGGCTTTCCAAGGCTGCAGGGCGTCGTTGTCTGCACACATGTGGCCCTTAAGGCACCCCATCGCAATCCAGGTATTTTTGTCAACTGCAAGGGCTTCCTCTCCCTTAACGTTCAGCTGGTGTGTGACCACAAGAAGGAAATTTTGCATGTTTGTGCCAAGTACCCTGGCAGTTGTGATGACTCCTTCATACTGCGCCAGTCTAGTGTGCCTCCGCTATTCAGTCCGCCAGACCAACTTAACGGCTGGCTAGTTGGAGACAAGGGCTATCCCCCGACGACGTGGCTAATGATGCCGTTGAGCCCATCCAACGAAGCTGAGGAGAGCTACAACTCCAGCCACATGTCCACCAGAGCCATAATCGAGCAAACCATCGGTTTGCTGAAGATGCGCTTCAGATGCCTGGATAGATCAGGTGGAGCCCTGCAGTACTCAGCAGCCAGGGTCTCCAGAATCGTCATGGTTTGCTGTGCACTTAACAACATGGCACAGCGTCGTGGCTTGCAGATTCCTGAGGACCAAGTGGCTCGTCACATATCCTCCTCGGAGGAGTGCGAAAACGAGCATCTTGCAGAGGCCCATCAACCAGCGGCAGCAGTACGCGAGAACATTGCTGCCCGGGATGCAAGGAACGCACTCATATTGGCTAGGCTAAGCAAATCTGGCCAATCAAGCACTTTTCCCTCGCAGCTTCTGACCTGAGCATTGACAATGGCCAAGAATCAGTGGATTCCTAGCAATTTGACCACCATACTGACAATTGCAAGTAATCCTAAGCCCTCAATGTGGAAGTTCCATTTGCAAAATGACACACGCCACAATTACAGCAGTAGCCATCAGATTTTTTATCTACAGTAATCATCTGATGACTTCTTAACATAAAACATCAAATTTCACCCAAGTGACTACCATTGTGACTATTTGTGCAGTATCTTTCTCTTACGCGTGCTCCTACGTGGTGCTTCCTCTGTGGCTTCAGCAGATGTGGAGGCCCCTTGCTCAATTTCTTGCTGCTCCTGTCTCTGCACCTTTGGCGAGTGTCCTCTGGGGTTGCGAACCTGTGAGGACTTGCCAACAGTCTGCTGCTCCTGCGGCTGTGCAGGGGTTGAGACCCCGATCTCAGTTGGGTGATGGTGGGGCTCTGACCGAGGCCTCTGCAGTGGCATGGAAGTGTGAGCGCTTGGCGAGGAGCCCCCACTTTCTTGATGTCTGCCACCAACTTCCCTCTTATGGGTCAGGTCCCCCTCAGTGCTTGCAAGTGGCTTGAGAGCACCTTGCTGCACATCAGGGGGGCCATGGGGACCCGTATCTGCACTGGCAGTCCTACTCAGAAAGATCCATGAAGGTCTGGTTTCTCTGTTCAATAGATGACCATCGCTCCTCCAGAGATGTCATTCTATTCAGAATACTCACCATGTTTTCTACACTCTGGTGACTTATCACCTCCATGGAGGTTGCCATCCTTTCCATGGTGATGCGTTCACGCGCCAATGACTCCACAAAGGCCTTGCTCATGTTCGCAATGGACTCATCCATTCGCTCCACACTTGCATCGACCCTGGAGACAAAACCTGCCAGAGACTCCTGCATCTGTTCCTAGAGTTCCAGCACCACTGATCTTATGGATGGACCCAGAGGCAGAGGGTCGACATGCAGCTGAGTCGAGCTGGCAGAGTCCTGCGCCCTCTGACTAGGACTCTCCACTGCTGTCCCTGTCTCCAGAATCTGCTGATGCTCACTTGTGAGCTGCGATACACCAGGTGACAACACTACTCTATCTCACGATGCTCCCTCCGAGGTGTGAGTGTCTACGCTGGTGCTGGGTGTGGTGAATTCTGCTGACGCTGCGCCCTCAGAGGTTGCAGCTTCCTCTGAGGAGTCTTGAGGCTCAGGCTCTTCCTCCTGGCTAGTGGGGATGGGTGCTTGCGATGGTCCTGTGGGGGAGTAAAGGAAAGAGTCAGAGATGTGAGGCCAAGGTTACATGCACATTGCATATTGCAGATGATCATAAGTCCACCTGTTAGAGCTTCAGAATCATTATCAGTGACTCATACAATGTCATTGAGTGAGATGGAAAACTATTCTGTCACTAGCTTGCTGTGATGCACCCGTCTGTCCGTCCCCCACTTGGGAATCTTCCTCCACTCCCACGATCTCCAGGACCGCCTCTTCCCAGGTGGTGAGCTGGGCTACTGAGGGTGGCCCTCCTCCTGTCCTCGCTCTTTCCCTCTTATTGTGAGCTCTCTTTTCCTGCAATGAGGGAGACAAGTGGAGTTTGAGTGAGAATGAAGGAGTGAGTGTAGAGAGTCCATAGCATAGAAGGAGACAAAGATGGAGTGAGGTGGCAAGATCAAGGGCCCTCCCTGTGTGTTGTAAGTTGTAATTGCATCACAGTGATAGGGAGAGTGAGGGCTGCATAGTCGAATAGTTAGGTGAATGTGACCATGGAGAGAGGGAATGGGTAAGGGTGCATGGATGTCAATGTCAAGTGGGATGTGGAGGAAGAGATTGCTAAAGCTGAGTGCTGGTGAGGAGAGGCAATGGGGCTCAGATTGAGGGTGATGGGAAATTCATACTCACTTTTCCAGTGCGCAGAAGGTCATGAAACCTCTTCCTGCACTGAAGCCAGGTTCTGCAGGTTATTGACAGAGTTGACCTCCTCTGCCACCTGGATCCATACAGCCTTGGTTTGCTGGGGAGGCTTCTTCCTCCCTGAAGAAGGGAAGAACACCTCTTTATTTGTTCTTGCTCCCTCTACTAAAGCCTGCAGGGCAACGTCATCAAAGCTGGGTGCAGACCTAGGTCTCTAGCTGGCCATTCTTCCTGCAGGTGCCTCTAACATGCAAGGGCAAAAGCTTGGCAGCCTGCAGAAGAAGCATAGCTTGTTGCAGACCTTAAATGCAGCAGCAATGATGACATCATCGGAGGTGACTTTCAGACTGGAAAAACTCATTGGCCATGGGTTCCCACATGCTGGAACTCAATTGGCCAGTTAAGTTAAAATGGCTTCATTTTCCCACATCGATTTAGAATCGGGTGGCTAGCACAAAATGCGGATTACACGACCCCAGCCCGTCCCAGTATCAAAATCCAGCCCGCTGAATCCAATGCTCTACTGCCCAGCCTACCATCTTTCACCCTCTATAAACTTCAGTTTATCTAAATCGCTGCCACTTATAACCTGTGCAGTTGCTGTGGGTGCTTGATTTTTCTACTGGCTACTTCTTCTTCATTTGTTACTTTTTGACTCTTATTCAATTGGATATTTGGCCGATATAAGTAAGAAGTTAAGTTAACTATCATTATTTTCAACCAATGGACATGAGATGCTTTCAGGTGACATCCTGAAGTGTGACAGTTTTATGGTGTGGTGTCTTTGAAAAGCATGGCATGATGGATGCATGCTAGATGCAAGAGTTAATTATATAAATAATATTAACAAAATGAAAAATAATAAGGTTAACCAACTTCAGCAATTTAATTGTGAATTGTAATGTGTTGAAGTCCCACACACACATTTGTGCATTTAAAATGAGAATGGTGTTATATGCATTTCCTGTTATACAGGTTTTATCGAAGTTCCACTGAACGCTCAGTACAGTAGCTGCATAAATTTGATATATTTGAATTCAGTTGTTCATCTACTCTTGTAGTTCAGGACACCTATTGTCATTACTTGCTGGCTTGGTGGAATTTTATCCTGAACTTCATATATCAGTATAATTTTAATCAGGGCAGCAGGTAATTCCAGTATCCTTAAAAATTTAAAATAAAGTTTGGAACAAAATACTAATGTAAAAATATTTTGTAAAGGAACTTTCATGGAAACTGTTAGAGAATCAGATTTCTGACATTTGGCAAAAGTTGCACAATAGTATTAATAACTTACAAAGGTTTTAACAGACTACATTTGAAACCCAATTGTAGCAGTTAAGTATGTAAGTTACACCATAATTTACTTTGTTTTGGATCACGCTTATTTTATACCTTGGAAAATGAATCTCCCTAAAATGTGGGTTAAAAGGCAAACCAGAATGGATCAATTAACACTTGGTTGGCCTGAAATAAACCTAATGGCAATGATGCAGCAGATGTGAGAATCAAACATGCAGTACCTTTTACTGTACTAGAATGACAAAGTATCTTATTTATTTATATAAATGAGTTTGTCTGTCTGTGTGTATGCGTGCGGTAAACTCAAAAGTTATAGAGCGTACCTACACATATGTTATATCAAAAGAAAGCTTATGATTAGGGGAGTGTCATAGGCATGTTTATTTTTTGGTCAGACAAAAATTGTTCGGACAGTGTGCAAAAAACGGACAAAATCCGCTCATTTCACCGCGCGCATACACACAGACAGACAAACTCATTTATATACAGTGCTATCCGGAGATGAGCTATCCGGCAATCTGGAGCCACCAGCAAAAATCAGGAGCCATTTTTTATTCTATTTGTTTTCTTTGCTTTATTTGAACAGTCAAGCTTTGCAAGGTCTGTAGCTATAGCAACAGCTTTAGCTACAGAGGCTTGCAGCCACACCCGAGTGTTTGGAAGCTGTTGCTAAGCAACAGTGATTGTTGTCAGATAACTCTAGAGTGTACAGCAGTTTTGAGGGAACGGCAGCAGCTCGGTCCCGTGGGTGCCGGGTAGCACAAAGTTTCCTGTATATAGATTTGTACTTTTTTCTTAACAACATGGGCTCAAAAAAACGTTGCAGACTTGGACGCAGCACTTCTGATGCACGCCGAGATAAGGCTTGGAGAGCTGCTGAAACTGATGAGCAGAGACAGGCTCGCCTTCAGGCTAACCAGGACAGAAATGCTGCTGCTAGATCAGCTGAGACTCCTCAACAATCTGAGGGACGTAAAGCTGCCAACACAGCCAGAATGGCAACTGCCAGAGCCTCAGAGACTCCTGACCAGACTCGGGCACGTCGTCAGTCCGACACTATACACATGGCCATTGCCAGAGTTGACATTTGGAATCATTGGCACAGAGCAGCTTTCTCCTATGAACCCACCATCAATTATGAAGCAGACATTATTGGCAGGATGACCATCATTTGCCCTCACTGTGGTGCTCTGAAGTGGGAAAGGGAAATTGATGGGATATGCTGCAATGGAGGAAAGGTGAAACTTCCACCACTACCAGCTCCACCTGAACTCCTACACTCACTTCTGTTGGGCAGAACTCCAGCTTCAAGACAATTACTCATATCAGGAAGTACAACAACTGTTTCACAATGACCTCTTTTGGTGCAAACAGAGTGCATGAATCAGGATTTTGCCCAACTTTTAAAGTTCATGGACAGGTGTACCATACAGCTGGCTCCCTACTTCCTCTACCAAACGAAAGACCTCAGTTTCTCCAAATCTACTTCTTGGGTGATGACGAGGAGCAAGCCAATCGCCGCAGGGAAGCTTTTGTTTTGCCATGGGAAGATGGATACGATGCCTATAACAAGATCCCACATGTTGACCCCAAAATTGGTGTGCCACCTACAGCCCAAAGACAAAAGATGGTATCTGCCATGGAATTCTATGCATATAGGCTGATGGAACGACAAACTGGTTCAAACCACCTGCTTCAGTGTGGAGGACTTCTCCACCAATTCCTCATTGACATGTATGCAAAAATGGAAGGAGAGCGGCTTAATTGGTTCCGGAATAACCAAAATCAATTGAGAGTCACAGACTATATATACTTGCGAGATGCTGTGGCCAATGATGGCAACACTGAGGACATTAGTCAAATGGTCATCCTACCATCCACCTTTGTTGGAGGTCCTAGGTACATGCATGAGCACACACAGGATGCCATGACCTATGTCAGAAACTATGGCAGACCTGACCTCTTTATCACCATGACTTGCAATCCCCAATGGCAGGAGTTCCCACCCAAAGCTGGTACTGAAAGGCATGACCTCGTAGCACGGGTCTTCAACCTCAAAGTTAAAAAACTGGTAAAACTCCTGACTGTAGGCAAAATTTTTGGTGCACCCCATTGCTACATGTACAGCATTGAGTGGCAGAAGAGAGGACTTCCTCATGTTCATCTTTTACTCTGGCTTCAGGCAAAGATTCATCCCAATCAAGTTGATTCCTTCATCTCTGCAGAGCTACCAGATAAGGACAAGGATCCAATCCTCTTTGATGTTGTTGTAAAAAATATGATTCATGGTCCTTGTGGGCGACACAACCCTTCTTTTCCCTGCATGAAAAACAATGAATGTACAAAAGGGTACCCAAAGCCACTCCACGAACAAACTCAGCATGGGGATGATGGCTATCCTTTGTACAGGAGAAGGGGCAAAGAGAGTGGAGGTTTCAGCACTGAAATAAGAATGCAAAAATCAGCATTCTGGTGAGTCAGGTCAACCTGGTCAGTCAAATCAGACAAGACAGCAAGGACAGCCATTGGAAGTTGACAACCGTTGGATTGTTCCTTATTGTCCACTCCTATCCAGGCTCTTCAAATGTCACATCAATGTGGAGTACTGCCACTCAATTAAGTCTATCCAATATGTGTGCAAGTACATCCATAAGGGCAGTGACCAAGCTGTCTTTGATCTTCAACGGGTTGGACAGCAAAATCAAAATGATGAGATCGCCACACATCTGATGGGCCGTTACATCTGCAGCAATGAGGCAGCCTGGCAAATTTTTGGTTTTGACATCAACAAGCGTTACCCCACTGTCACTAAATTGGATGTGCACTTGCAAAATGGACAAAGGGTTTTCTTCCGACCAGTAAATGCCAGGCAACGTGCCGAGGAACCTCCAAAGACAAAACTGACAGCATTCTTTGAGTTGTGCCAAACGATTGACTTTGCCAAGACACTTTTGTATCATCAGGTGCCCAAGTACTACACCTGGCAGCCAAACAAGACATGGCGGGCTCAGTGCCCTGGACCAGGTCAGAAGGAAGTTCCTGGTCATACAGGGGTGTACTCATCTGATGCACTTGGCAGAGTCTACACGGTCCATCCAAACAACACAGAGTGCTTTCACCTTCGTCTACTCCTCCATGAGATTGCTGGCCCAACATCATTTAATGACCTCAAGAATTTCAATGGCCATCTCTGTGCCTCCTTTCAAGAAGCTTGCCGCAGGAGAGGACTCATTGAGGATGACATTCATTTGGCATGCAACGATGACAGAAGCTGCTCTGTCTTACTCCCCCAATAGGCTACAAAATCTCATTGCCATTATAATTGCCCTCTGCAGCCCTTCCAACTCGATGCAGTTGTGGGAAGATCACAAAGACAGCCTGACAAAAGACATCTTACACCAACTCGGGAGAGCCAACCCCGCAATGGAGTTGAACTTCACTGATGCAATGTACAATCAGGTATTGATCCTTTTGGAGGAGAAGACTTTGGCATTGGCTGGCAAGTCTCTGACTGAGTTGAACCTTCCATCTCCCTGTAGGAATACTTCTCCAGGTCTCAGCAGAGAGGTACTCAGGGAAACCACCTATAATGTTGAGGAACTGACCTCCTTTGTCACCGTCACTGAACCTAAATTGGTTCCAGACCAGAAACAGACATACAGGTTGGTTGTGGATATGGTGGAAAACCATGCTGGTGGCATTATCTTCCTCGATGCACCTGGTGGAACAGGAAAGACATTCCTGATCAATCTTTTACTGGCCATAGTTCGCTCTAAGGGATGCATTGCACTGGCTGTTGCCTCGTCAGGAATCGCTGCAACTCTTCTCCAAGGAGGTTGCGCTGCCCACTCAACCTTTGCTCTCCCTCTGGATCTGACAAGACAAGAACACCCAGTGTGTAACATTAGCAAAGGAACTGGTGCTGCTGAGTTGCTTCAAAAGTGTAGACTCATTGTGTGGGATGAGTGTACAATAGCCCACGAGGGCACTTGAAGCACTCAACAGAACTCTTCAAGATCTGAGAGGCAACAATAGGCTGATGGGTGGCATCACCCTGTTGCTGGCAGGTGATTTCTGCCAAATCCTGCCAGTTGTCCCCAGAGGAACACCAGCAGATGAACTCAATGCATATCTCAAGGCATCACGTCTGTGGCCAGCTGTGCAAACAGTCCACTTGACCACAAACATGCGTGTTCATATGCATGGTGACGAAATGGCAGGATCCTTTACCTGACTGTTGCTAAATTTGGGAGATGGAAAGTTGCCTATTGACAGCAGTGGTCAAATCATAATTCCTCCAGGCTGTGGCAGTCAAGTCAGAACAGTTGATGAGTTGATCTCAAAAGGTGTATCCAGACCTCCTCAATCACTTCAAAGATCCCAAGTGGCTGTGTGAACGGTCAATACTTGCACCCAAGAATGATACTGTCAACAACATCAACATGCTGCTTTTTCAAAAACTCCCTGGCCAAGAGTGAATTTATAAAAGTGTTGATACTGTTTGTGACAGTTCTGATAGGGTACAATACCCCACTGAGTTCCTCAACTCATTGCAGCCTTCAGGAACACCTCCTCACAAACTCGTACTGAAGGAGGGCAACCCCATCATGCTCTTAAGAAACATTGATCCACCAAAGTTGTGCAATGGAACCAGACTGGCAGTCAAAAAGCTCATGCCAAATCTCATTGAGGCTACCATCATATCAGGCTGCGCCAAAGGTGAGGATGTTCTCATTCCTCGAATTCCAATGATACCAAATGACTTGCCATTTCAATTTAAAAGGCGACAGTTTCCTGTAACAATTTCTTTTGCAATGTCAATCAACAAGGCACAGGGGCAGACTTTGAAGGTTGCTGGCATCATGCCCTGTTTTTCACATGGCCAGTTGTACGTGGCATGTTCGAGTTGGTGCATCAAGGAATCTGTTTCTTTTAACACCCTCAGGAAAAACAGAAAATGTTGTATATCAATGGGCTCTCCAATAATGCCATCATTAGGGAAGGAAAACAGGTAACTGTAAAACCCGAACAAAATATAGCACCCCTGCCTTCCAACACACAAACTGAAACTTAAAGAAAATGCTGTTGTCATGTTAATGCACAACATTAATCCACCTCAATTATGCAATGATACACGCTTGCAAAATCGAAATTTTTTTTTAATACAGATTATACCGTATTTGGTATTTTTATTTAGATTAAAATTCCGTCAAAGCCACTATATTTTACACGCTGCCAAGTAACGATGGGAAGGGCGTAGAGAAAGAAAATATACTCCGCCATCAATACCTGTCCATCAGCGTTGTATTATGCAAATAGTTGGCGCATTTGGTGAAGAAATTTTTTCTCAATAAAAATACCGATTCTGGGAAACTTTTTTTAAAATGAAAGAGACTAGGCCAATTTGTTTTTTTATTCAGATTAAAATTCCGTCAATGCCACTATATTTTACGCGCTGCCAATTAACGATGGGAAGGGCGTAGAGAAAGAAAATATACTCTGCCATCAATACCTGTCCATCAGTGCTGTATTATGCAAATAGTTGGCGCATTTGACGAAGGATTTTTTTCTCAAAAATGCCTAATCTCGGAAACTTTTTTATTTAAAAAAAAAAAAAAAAAAAAACGAAGCCATGCAATTTCCTCCTGGGTTGGCTATGGAAAATTGCATTTTTAAATCATAATCATTGTTTGAGTCTTTGTTTAAGCGGAATGTGGTCATCTCATTAAAAATTTCAACAATTTTATTGCTTTTTACAATAATGCACAATCATTATATGATCACGACACATTAATGTCAATGATAGCATTGCAAAATTATAATTCTGCTTGCTACCTCCAAAGTGACATAGAAGGAAAACTGTAAAAACTTGAATTTTTGGCTACTGTCGATCCCCATTAACAAAAAACTAAGTTAAACAACCACCTCCTGGGTGCTTAGGAAGAGTTCTTCAATCCCAACAGTTTTATAAACATGTCAGGGGGTTCTTCAGTTCCCTCGGCAATGCCGGGTACTCCAGCTAGTATATAATGTAATTATTTTGAGATATACATTAATATAAATGACAGCCAGCATGGATTTGTTAAAAGCAAATCGTGTTTGACTAACTTGACTGCGTTTTTTGATGAAGTAACGGAAAGCGTTGATGAAGGTTCTGCAGTTGATGTTGTGTATATGGACTTCAAAGTACCACCTAATAAACTTGTTAGTAAAATTGAAGCCAGTGTGATTAAAGGGGCAGTGGCTGTATGGATACAAAATTGGCTAAAGGACAGAAAGTAGTGGTGAATGGATGTTTTTTAGACTGGAGGGAAGTATACAGTGGTGTTTCTCAGGGGTCGGTATTTGGACCACTGGTCTTTTTGATGTATATAAATGACCTGGACTTGGGTATACAGGGCATCATTTCAAAGTGTGCAAATGACAGAAAACTTGGAAATGTTGTAAATAGTGAGGAGGATAGCATCAGACTTTAGGAGGACATAGACTGGTGAAATGGGCAGACACATGGCAGATGAAATTCAACAAAAGGAAGTGTGAAGTGATGCATTTTGGTAGGAAGAATGAGAAGAGGCAATATGAACTAAATGTGACAATTTTTAAAGGGAGTGCAGGAACAAAGAGACCTGGGGGTGTACGTACACACATTTTTTGAATGTGGCAGAACAAGTTGAGAAGGCGTTTATAAAAAAAAAAAAAAGCATATGGGATGCTTGGCTTTATAAACCGAGGCATAGGGGGGAATTTTAACAGGAAAGAGTGAGTGGATTTGGGAGCGGGTGGGTGGTTAAATGCGCTGAAATTGACAGCGCGTCGGGAAGCTGGCTTCAATCAGCCGGCTTGCACGTTTCACTTGAGTGCGTTTGCCTGCGAGCGAGAAACCCCGTCGAGAAAGGCTGGTTACCAATTTAAACCTATTAAGAGGTAGCTAAGAGGCTATTCAGAGTGTTTTTTACATGGGATTTCAAATTTAACACTGTGCACAGGATTCCTGGGCTTCCTGGACCTCGCCAGTGAAAGTAAGGTGAGAGCACAACAGGAATTGTCTGGACAAATGAGACACAAAAAAATCTCAAGTTCTGAGACCTCACACCTGCTTCTTTTCCTAAGTGAAAGGCACTTTGCTCACAGCACTTGTTTTGCGAGTTTGCTTTCAGTACTTTTCAGGTGACTTCGACTACTTTGGAGGTCACACTCAATACTTTGGAGGATTGTGCCTCTGATCTTCACTTTTTATATATCAGATCAGCATGGTTGCCGCTTATGCTGTTTCACCTTGGACCACAGATGAGGACCAAGATGAACACCAGCAGCAGCAGCCTTCTCCTCACCGTCCAGCTGCTCCACAGGAGAGAGGGGGATGAGCACAGGTGCAGCTCGCAGGAGGCGATACCCCCAACACAGGGTATATAGGCAGAGGATCAGCTTCCTGGAAATGAATGAACACTAGTGCCTCAGAAGGCTCAGGGTATCGTGTCAGGTTGTGGCAGACATTTGTAACCTGCTGGAAGAAGACCTGCTGCAAGTGGACCTGGTGGACACTTGTTACCAGTGGCTGTCAAACTGATCACCGCCCTCAACTTCTTCACCTCAAGCTCCTTCCAGGGATCTGCAGGAAATATTTGCAGGATTCTGCAGTCGGCCGCCCACAAATGCATCACCCAGGTGACCAATGCCATTTTTGGCAGGGCAGGCAGTTATGTACACTTTGCTACCGATGAAGCCAGTCAGAATGAGCAGGCGCTCGGGTTTGTGGCTCTGGCTGGCTTCCAACAGGAGCAGGGGATCATCGACTGCACACGTGGTGATCAAGGCGCCCCCAGATCACCCAGGAGTGTTCATGAACCATAAGGGCTTCCACTGCATCAATGTGCAGCTTGTCTGCAACTGCAAAAAAATCATCATGCAGGTGTGTGCAGATTCCCAGGAAGCTGCCATAATTAATTCGTCCTATACCAGTCCACCCTCCCTCAGTTCTTCGCACCTCCGACCAGACTTACTGACTGGCTGCTTGGAGACTAGGGGTATCCACTGAAGATGTGGTTGATGATACCCTTGAGGAGGCCAAGCAATGAGGCCGAAGAGTGCTACAATCAAAGCCAAATGACGACAAGATGTGTAATAGAGCAAGCAATTGGGATGCTGAAGATGTGTTTCAGATGCCTGGACAGATCTGGAGGAGCCCTTCAATATGCATCAGCCAGGGTCTCCAGAATGATCATGGTATGCTGTACTCTGCACAACGCAGCAGTGAGGATTGCAGCTGCAGGAGGAGCAAGGCGCAGAGCCTCTTCGGAAGAGGAGGAGGAACAGGAGAAGGAGGAGGAACTTTATGGGGTCATGGCACCAGCAGCGCCGCACATTGCTGCCCGGGATGGCCTCCTAATGGCACGATTTAGTTAGGTTGCACCAGTGCACCCATTTGGCATCCAGATGCTGAAACTACTTGTCCCCCCCCCATCCCCCACCCCCTCACTCCACCAGCACAAAGCAGTCCTACAATGACCAAACCATTCCTTTGACAGACACCCATTGCTCGCAGTTAAGTCGTGTCTTACCATTCATTGCAAGTGACAAGGCCATTTGCCAGGCAGCAGGCAAAAATGGGCAAGGCAGGAAAGTGATGCAGAGAAATAATTTTATGTGCCTCAAAATTTAAACATAAGCTTGTCAGTGTAACATTGGCTAATACACCCATGTGCATGCCCTTGTTCAGCTACTATTCTTTCATCTTCCTCTTCCTAGTACTTCTACGTCATGCAACCCCTGTGGCTTCAGCAGAGGTAGAGGCAAGCTGCTCACTTATCTGCTGTGACTGCTCAGATGCTCTTGGCCAACGTCCTCTGGGTTTTGGAACCCGTGAGGGCCCTACCAAAGACTGCTACACCTGCACATGTGCAGGGGCAGACTCGGCCATCGGAACATGAGGGAGCATGTGGGCACTGACTGAGGGGGTGGGGGCAACGGGTGAGAAGTGGAAGCACTTTGAGCAGAGTCCCCACTTCTATGTCCCCATTCACCACCATCGCTCTCATGACCCACCCACACTTCCCTGCTAGAAATGAGCTGGAGAGTACTTTGCTGCACGTCAGTGGGGTGATGAACGGCCAAAGCTAGAATTTGATCCATCCTCATTAAGGTGGCATTCAGAGTGTACATGCTGTTGGTGAGGGCCAGCATGCACTCGTTTGACTGTTGCGTTTGATGCTCCATGCAGGTGGCCACCCTTTCCATGGATGAAGACATCATAGCTAAGGCCTATGACATCATACAAGTCATGCTTGAGATGGACCTCTCCATTCTCTCTGCAAAGGTGCACATCGAGGCTGGAAATCCTGCCAGAGCCTCGCATATTTTTTTTTGTAGCTCCTCCAGAATCAACCTCTTTATTGATGGCACCTGCGGTTCAGCATCTGCCTCCAGCTGAGCAGAGCTTGGAGCGTCCTGCGCCCTCGGATGAGGACTCTCAACTGCTGTCCCTGTCTCCACCATCTGTTCTTGCTCAAGTGATCTGTGAGACACCGGGTGACAACACAACTATCTGACTTGATGGTCCCACCTACGTGTGTGTATCTGCGCTGGTGCATGGTGTGCATGTGTCCTGTGACGGTGCACCCTCGGAGTTAGCGACCTCCTCTGAGGAGTCTTCCTCCTCTGGCACCACTGGCTGTTGGACACTTGATGGGCCTGTGGGTGAGTAAAGACATGAATTAGAACCGTCATAAGGTCAATCATCACAGCCCCAGGACATCGCTGCAGATGTTCCTCAGGGCAGTGTCCTAGACCCAACCATCTTCAGCTGCTTCATCAATGACCTTCCCTCCAATATAAGGTCAGAAATGGGGATGTTAGTTGATGACTGCGCAGTGTTCAGTGCCATTCACAACTCCTCAGATAATGAAGCAGTCCATGCCCGCATGCAACAAGACCTGGACTACATTCAGGCTTGGGCTGATAAGTGGCAGGTAACTTTCGCGCCACACAAGTGCCAAACAATGACTATCTCCAACAAGCGAGAGTCTAAACACCGCTGCTTGACATTCAATGGCATTACCATCGCTGAATCCCCCACCATCAACATCCTGGGGGTCACCATTGACCAGAAACTTAACTGGACCAGCCACATAAATAATGTGGCAGCAAGAGCAGGTCAGAGGCTAGGTATTCTGCGGCGAGTGTCTCACCTCCTGACTCCCCAAAGCCTTTCTACCATCTACAGGGAACAAGTAAGGAGTGTGATGGAATACTCTCCACTTGCCTGGATGAGTGCAGCTCCAACAACACTCAAGATGCTCGACACCATCCAGGACAAAGCAGCCCGCTTGGTTGGCACCCCCTCTACCACCTTAAACATTCACTCCTTCCACCACCGGCGTACCATGGCTGCAGTGTGTGCCATCTAAGTTGTAACTCGCCAAGGCTTTTTCGGCAGCACTTCCCAAACCCGTGACCTCTTCCACCTAGAAGGACAAGGGCAGCAGACGCATGGGAACACCACCACCTCCAAGTTCCCCTCCAAGTCACACACCATCCTGACTTGGAAAAATATCACCGATCCTTCATTGTCGCTGAGTCAAAATCCTGGTACTCCCTACCTAACAACATTGTGGGAGTACCTTCACCACACGGACTGCGGCAGTTCAAGAAGACGCGCACCACCACCTTCTCAAGGGCAATTAGGGATGGGCAATAAATGCTGGCCTTGCCAGCGACGCCCATATCCCATACAAACGAATTATAAAAAAAAAAAAAAAAAGTTTTAAGTGAACATTATGCACATGAGCATATTTCACTGGCTGCTGACACCAAGTCAACATGAGTGACTGTTTGTATGCCATGTGATCATGTGATATTTAATTTTGTCACCAGGCAGCTGGGAGCTCCCTGTCCATCTCCCACCACCATGATCGCCGACACTCCACTTATCTCAAGTGCCTCCTCCTCTGCATCAGTCAGCGTGGCGATGACTGATTGGAGGCCCACCTCTGGCTCTGTGCTCTTTTCCGCAAGGAGGGAAACAAGAGACCTTTTGAGTGAGAGCCATGAATGAGTGGAAAGGTCGTATGGGCAACAGCTGTAGAGGATGACTAAGAGGGAGAGGTGTGACATTGCATTAAGATGATGGTGAGTGTCAGTGGTGGATGGTCAGATGGGGATGTGAGGAAGTGCATAGACAGAGAGGGATGGGTGCATCTGCAATGTATGTTGGTGTGAGGAGTGATGTGCAGGAGCAGGCTTGGGAAGGCAGGGTGCGAGAGTTGGGGTGATACACACATCAGGATGTAGTTGACTATGTCATTGTACTCACCTTTCCTGCTCTATGAGGTCATTAAATCTCTTCTTGCATTGTATTCACGACTGTGCCACCACACTCCTGCTGCTCACCTCTGCCGCTATCTCCAGCCATGCTTACTTTGTAATTGAGGCTTGCTTCTTTCTTCCCCCACCCCTGTCAGCAGGGAATAATACCTCCCTGCGGGCCCTAACGCCTCACAGCAGGAAGTCCAGGGAGGCATCACTGAAACGAGTGGCAGCTTTTGAATGATGCAAATCCATTTTTCTCTGCAAGCAATCTTTCTCGTACCTCCACAAACCTTCAACTGTCATCTTTGCAATGTGCCTTTTAAATATCTCTGCTGAATTGGACCCATGCGTGACATCATCACGCCTGCTAGTGTTACTTGGTCGGGAAACCCAGAAGTCGGTTGAATTGCAGTGACTTTGTTAAAACGCCACTAAACGCGCTGCTGAAACTCCCAGGTTCCCCATGCAGTCCAGGCTCCCCCGCTGCCAACGCATCGGACTGTGATAATTCCGACCATAGAGCGCAAAAGCAGGGAAGTTATGCAGGGAATTTTTATAAATCTGGTTTGGCCCCAGCTGGAGAAACTGTGTTTCCAGTGGCAGAAGGGTTGGTAACCAGAGGATGCAGATTTAAGTTAATTAGCAAAAGAAACCGCCATGTCCGTCCTCCTCCCCATCCCTCCTTTCCCCACCCCTCTGCCGGAGCTGCCGTCCTTCCCCCAGCCACGCTGGCCAATTTCCGCCCCACCATGACATGGGTCCTAGCTATGCCTGCCTTTTCGTGGGCTATGTGGAACAATCTTTGTTCCAGTCCTACTCAGGTCCCCTCCCTCACCTCTTTTTCCGATACATTGATGACTGTATCAGTGCCGCTTCCTGCTCTCGCCCCGAACTAGACAATTTCATTCACTTTGCCTCCAATTTCCACCCTTCCCTCACCTTCACATGGTCCATCTCTGACTCCTCCCTTCCCTTCCTCGACTTCCCCGTCTCCATCTCTGGGGATAGGTTATCGACCAATATTCACTACAAGCCCACCGACGCCCACAGCTACCTGGACTACACTTCCTCTTGTAAGGACTCTATTCCATTCTCCCAGTTTCTCCGCCTCCGCCGTATCTGTTCCGACGATGCCACCTTCCACACCAGTGCTTCCAACATGTCTTCCTTTTTCCGCAACCGAGGATTCCCCTCTACCGTGGTCAACACGGCCTTTGACTGTGTCCGTTCTATCTCACGCACTTCTGCCCTCACCCCTGCCCCTCCCTCCCGGAACCACGATAGGGTTCCCCTTGTCCTCACCTTTCACCCCACCAGCTTCCACATTCAACGGATCATCCTCCGCCATTTCCGCTACCTCCAAAGTGATCCCACCACCAAACACATCTTCCCCTCCCCTCCCCTTTCAGCATTCCGTAGGGACCGCTCCCTCCGAGACACCCTAGTCCACTCCTCTATCACCCCCAACAGCCCTTCCCCTTCGCCTGGCACCTTCCCGTGCAAGCGCAGGAGATGTAACACCTGCCCCTATACCTTCCCACTGTCCAGGGCCCCAAACACCCCTTCCAGCTGAAACAGCGATTCACTTGTACTTCTTGCAATCTAGTATACTGTATTCGCTGCTCACGATGCAGTCTCCTCTACATTGGGGAGACCAAACGCAGATTGGGTGACCACTTTGCGGAACACCTCCGTTCAGTCCGTAAGGGTGACCCCGAGCTTCCGGTCGCCTGTCATTTTAATTCACCACTCCATTCCCACTCGGACCTCGCCGTCCTTGGCCTCTTGTATTGTTCCACGGAAGCTCAACGTAAACTCGAGGAACAGCAAATCATCTTCCGATTAGGCACTTTGCAGCCTTCTGGACTCAATATCGAGTTCAATAATTTCAGATCATAGCCTCGGCCTCTATTACTTTTTTCCTTTTAATTTTTCCCACCCCTTTGTTTTGGGTCCTCCTTCCCCCCCCCCCCCCCTTTCCTTTTGTTTCTCTCTCTCACCTGGCAGCTGTCCTTATCCTGCCAGTACACTTCACACCTAATCTCAGCTGCCTTTTGTCTCCACGGGCCCATTACCATCTCATCTGGCTTCTTATACCTTTTATTGTCTCCTTTTCTTCTTTTGTTCGATCGCAGCTTTGCCTTCGATCTTTTTATTTTCTTTCCAGCTTTGAAGAAGGGTTTCAACCCGAAACGTCAACTCAAATTTCTCTCCACGGATGTTGCCTGACCTGCTGAGTTTTTCCAGCATTCTCTGTTGTTATTTTGGATTTCCAGCATCTGCAGTATTTTGCTATCGTGATGTCTAACCTCTTTTCCTCCCAGCGAAGTCCCCGACTGCGGCCCCCTGCCGCTGGTTTTCCTTCCTGGCCATCAGGCAGACTGTCAATTTGGCTGGGTGCCGGCAGGAAATGGATCGAAAGAATGATGATGCAGTTCAGCTATTAAGCTCGGCAGGATGTCTGCGTCCCCGCCATTGCCGGGATCTTTGGCCGTTTCCGGTCTCAACCGCACCCTGAACCTATGTAACTATCTGGACCTATGATTCTATGACCTATCCTAATATCTCTTTATGCAACACAATATGAATTTTTTTCTGATAACGCTCTTGTGAAGCGCCTTGGGATGCTTTATTACATTAAAGATGCTATATAAATGCAAATTGTAATTTGTTGTAATTCATCTACGGTACCTTGTAAAAAAGAGTAGCATTGCAATATTTGGAGTTGGTGTCTTTAGTGTAGAGGTGGTTAAGAGGAGATTTGATAGAGGTGTTCAAATGCATGAATGGTTTTGATAGAGTAAATAAGGAGAAACCAATTCCAGTGGGAAAAGGGTCTGTGACCAGAGGGGACAGATGTAAGGAGATTGGCAAAAGAACCAGAGGCGATATGAGGACATTTTTTTTTACATAACGAGTTGTCATGATCTGGTTTGCACTGAAAAGGTGTTGGAAGCAGATTCAATAGTAATATTCAAAAGGGAATTTAATAAGTATTTGAAGGAAAACATTTACAGGGCTATGGGGAAAGAGCATGGGATTGGATAGTTCTACCAAAGAGCCGGCACAGGCATGATCGGCCGAATGGCCTTTTGTGCTGTATCATTCTATGATTCTATCTTTACAAATGGTACATTGAATTCTTGCTTCAATGTCTATTGGTAATTAAACTGTCCTGGTTATTTTAATCACTATTCCAGTTTCCTCTTTCCAGTTTAAGTGATTTTATTAAATTATCTTGTTGGAATTTGCTAATACCTATAACATAATACATATGTGGATGTATTACTAGTGAGTGTGTGAAGAGGAGAAAAGCTACATCTTCCTGTGACTAGGATATTTTTTTCTATTAAAGCTTATGCTCTATGTTTTCAGGATGAATACTGATTTTACATTTTATATTGACACCTATGACCGTGAATAAAATAGTTCTGTTTATGTTTACATTATGTGGGGTAGATTCATTTGATAGCTGGAAACTGCATAATGTTTGAAAACTTTTGGACTTTGAACCACTCCGTCCAAAAACTGTACAGTCGAATAACTTTATTGCCGGATACGAGAAGTGTTTGTGATATAGAACAGTGGTTCTCAACCTTTTTTGCTTCTGATGCCCCCCTCCCCTGCTATA
The DNA here is from genome assembly GCF_052327205.1 of Somniosus microcephalus. NCBI lineage: Eukaryota > Metazoa > Chordata > Chondrichthyes > Squaliformes > Somniosidae > Somniosus > Somniosus microcephalus. The sequence goes on from NC_140991.1 coordinate 63,598,047, forward strand.
AAATTCCACGGACCCCCTTTATCACAACACAAGTATGTTTTTCTGTATAATAATTAGTTATGCAATTAAACAATATTCACCATTATTTTTGTTTTGCCTACAACTTGACTGCTAACCTCCAGTCTTTCCCCTTATTGGGTTGAGATTCTCTTTTCTCCATACTCCGACTGACCAGAGACATCTCACATAATTATCCTTCCAATTTGCAAGCACTTTGCAAGCATTAAAAAAAAAAAATGCATATATTGTATAAATATGGTACTGGACACCATTTTGATTCCCAATGGCACAGCAGACAGTAACTCAATTGCAACTTTCCCACTCTTGTAAATTCACTCATGGAATTACAAAATCATAATATACATATACAATATCTGCATCAATGATTTAGTTTAATAGAATTCCGTTGCACAGCAATTGTAACAAGCCCTGTCTTGACCAGTGTTTTTCCACTCATGGCCCATGCATACACTGGCTCCAATGACATATAAGCACTTTTCCAAATGTTGTCTTTCGTTCAATGGCTGTAACCATCCAACACAGGCCTAACCCATGCCAGCTGCTGCTTTACGAATAACATAAAAATTAAAATTTTACAGACCAGGACAAGATTTGTTAAGTGCAGCTGCTCTATTGATAATGCATCACCAAGGGGATGGGTTGGGATTAGGAAATGAGTTTTTAATATATAATAGATACATATAGACTGGAACCTAGTAATTTAATGTTATATTACTACAAAGCTCTGGATGGAGAATGGGGTTTTATCCCACTAAACGCTAACTACGTCCTGACTTACCCAGTTTTCCCCGCGATTCCTCCAGCTTCTGGATCTGGTTCTCCAGGAACAACATTGCGTTCACCAAATGCCACAATTTGGGCGGCATGGAAATTTTTTAGAAGCCCCATGAAATTATCAAGACATAGCGCAAGTGAAAAAAAATAGAGAATCGAAGAGCAAAGAAAGGGGAATGGTGGGCCAGCGGGGGGAGAGTGAAATCACACGCATGGGTGGAACTAAGGAGAAATCCGAAGCACAAAGAAAACATGGATGCACTGAGAATTTTGCCAACTGATTTAACACATATAATCATGTCACTGGGGAAGCAAGAGATGATGCCTCGTGCTCTCTCTCACGCCCACACTTCAACCAAAACCTGTGCATACACAGTGACGCCCTGGCTCTAATTCACTCTCTCATTGGACGGCATCCCTTGATTGACGAGGCATCTCAGCCGCCGTTTGTCTTGACTCCAATTCCGATTGGTCTATTATCATGTCAATCTTTTTTCTTCTACACATTTTTGGCGGATCCCTTGAAACGCTTAGGGGTCGATGGACCCCCGATTGAGAACCCCTGATCTAGAAGATATGGTTCTGTAAAAGACTAATATTTAGTGATTCTATAAGTTATTTCAAGTGCTTATTTATTCAAGACAGAATAATATTATGGCACAAAGTGAGGTCTGATGTACAATCTTGTTTGTGCTGTCCAAGATCTATATTCTCCATCTTATTTTGAAGGGACTATGTAATTGTTGGGATACTTTTAGTACTGCTTTTAGTAAGGCCTTTTCATTATATATGCATACCCTTGGATTCAACCCATGTATGTTGATGCCCATTATGAGGGGTGATTTTTGTCTGCAATAAATGCAACAAAATTATAAATGTTTATGTAATCGAGTTTACAATTTTGATACATGTACTGCACAGAGGTAATTTCCTCTCCCCAGATAATTTCACAAATTGTCATTTGTATTTTCACAAGGCATGTAGCCCCTTTCATCGAATCATAGAATAGTATAGCACAGAAGGAGGCCTATCGAGTCTGTACCGTCTCTTTCAAAGAGAAATCCAGTTCATCCCACTCCCCCACTCTTTCCCCAGATCCCTGCAATTTTTTCTCCTTTAGGTATTCATCCAATTCCCTTTTGAAGGCTACTATTGAATCTGTTCACCCTATCAGGCAGTGCATTCCAAATCCTAACCATTCGTTGAATAAAAAAGTTTCTCCTCATGTCACCTCTGGTTCTTTTGCCAATCACCTTAAATTTGTGCCCTCTGGTTATCGACCCTTCAGCCATTGGAAACAGTTTCTCTTTATTTACTCTATCTAAACTCTTCATGATTTAAAACACCACTATCAAATCTCCTCTTAGCCTTTTCTGCTCTAAGGAGAACAACCCCAGCTTCACCAGTCTATCCATGTAACTGTAATCCCTCATCCCTGGAACCATTCTAGTAAATCTTTTCTGTACCCTCTTTAAAGCCTTCACATTCTTCCTAAAGTGTGCTGCCCAGAATTGGACACAATTCTCCAGCTGGGGCCAAATTGGTGTTTTATATAGGTTTAGCATAACTTCCTGGCTTTTGTACTCTATGCCTCTATTTATAAAGCCCAGCATCCCATAGTCTTTATTAACTGCTTTGTTCACCTATCCTGCCACCTTCAAAGATACATGCACAAGCACCCCCAGATCTCGCTCTTCTTGAACTCATTCAAAATTGTACCTATTCTGTGAACACATGTTACCAAGTTTTATTGATTCTGCCTCACTATGTTGTGTATCAGTTGTGCCTGCTCATTAATTTATTGTTAATGCTGGATAAATATGTCTTTTGAATGGAACATTTTTGAGGGGTGGAGGTGTTTTAAATGGCCATTCCATGCAAATGTAATTTTTAAATTTAATATTCCATAAACATGGGCCCAGAACTTCGGGTCTCCACGGGTGAGTACGCACGGGGTACTCGCCCGTAGGCCCAATGGAAGTGCCGGTTTCCTGCATGCACTGCGCATGCGCGGGAAACCGGCATTCCGTTCCCCTGAAAGCAGGGGTTCAGAGGTCGAACGCGTGCGCAGGAGAGGCTGCGCGTGCGCATCGAACTTACGTTTTTTACTGGTTTTCCCGGAGGTAAGTCTCCAGAAGTTGGACATTTAAAAAGCAGGCGTAAGGCCTGCTTTTTACAAGGTAAGTGGTGAATTAATTAAAATTAAAACATTTTTTCCACAGGTTTATTATTTTTAAATACTTTAAAGAAAGGTAAGTTTATTTTTAGCCCCGTTAGAAAATAAAATTATTTTTTTCAAAAATTTAAATTATTGTTTAAAATAGTTATTTCATGTAATTTATAGTTTATTTAAAAAATGTGATTTTTAAAAAATTTATTTGAAGATTTAGTGATGTTTTGGGGCCCGTAGTATTAGTATTTCATAAGTTTTGACGGCTCTTCCTGTCAAACATGAATGGAGCATTCCCTGCTCCGATTGGCTCCCCATGGCCCACGTGATCCCAGGGGATGCTTCGAACTAACTGCGCCCCTGGGATACGCAAGCACTGCGCGCTGGCAGTTGGAGCAGGCCCAGGATCGGAATTCCACGAAGGCCCACAGTGCAACGGCCGGCGCGCAAGGTAAGTGCAGGTCGGGGGCTTACACCCGCGGGAAGCCCCCGACCCAAATTTCTGGACCATGATCTCAATCTTTCCTCTTTCCCCCTCTACAAATGAGCATGACGAATCCTGTGCCACCTCTCCTATATTGTTCAGCTCCATGGGACTGCTCTTGTTTGGTTCCACTCCTCTCTGTCCAAAGACAGCTTAGTGAATCTCCAGCACCTTCTCTAACTGCAGTTACACTGTTATCTACTGAGTTCCCCAAGGATCTATTCTTGGCCCCCTCCACTTTCTGACCTATATACTGTTGTTTGGTGATACCATTCACAGACATGGGGTCAGCTTCCGATGTTTACTGATGATGCCCAGCTCCACCTTTCCACCACTTTTTTTTTCAATCCCCAGCTAAACGTGCGCTCATCCAGAACTCTGATGCCCATTTCACTTATCACCCCTGTGCTCGTTGACCTATATTGGCTCTCGGTCCGGCAATGCCTTGAGTTTAAAATTCTCATCCTTGTTTTCAAATCCCTCCGTGGCTTCGCCCCTTCCTATCTCTGTAACCTCCTCCAGTCCTACAACTATCCGAGATCTCTGCGCTCCTCCGATTCTGGTCTATTGCGCATCCCCAATCTTAATTGCTTCACCATAGATAGCTGTGCCTTCAGCTGCCTGAGCCCTAGGCTCTGGAATTCCCTCCCTAAGCATCTCCGCCTCTGTACCTCTCGCTCCTCCTTGAAGACGCTCATTAAAACCTACCTCTTTGACCAAGCTTTGACCTGTCCTAATATATCTTTGTGTCTCAGTTTCAAATCTTGTTTGATGATGCTTCCGTGAAGCGCCTTGGGACATTTTTCTATGTTGAAGACACTATATAAATCCAAGTTGTTGTTGTAAATCTGCTGTCCGGCATTGTCATGGGTGAATAACAACATTCTCCAACTGAACATTGGGAACACCATCATTTTTGATAACCAGCATAGACCCCTTCCTGACCACCTGATCAGGCTGAACTGTGAATAGTATTGGTGTCACCTTTTACCCAAAGTTCAAATCCCACATCCTATACATTACCAATACTGCTTATTTCCTCCTCCCCAACATTTTCGTCCATATCTACAGACATGAATCAGTCATTCATGAAAGAAAGACTTATGAAATAATACTGAGCGGCCTGCGGGTGGCGCTGTCCAGGGAGAGTATAAATACTCGGGCACGGGCCCAGCTTGCGCAGGACATTCTTAACAGGAACCAGTGAAGGACACAACTAGACCTCCATGTTGTAAAACAGTTGATTAAAGCTTTGTTTAACGCTTCGACCAAGTGCCTAGTAGTTTTCTTGCGTCATCTACCTCATTCCCTCCACCTACGAAACACATACCCTTGCTTTTGTAACCTCTAGACTTGATTTCTCTAATGACATCCACACTGATCTCCCAGCCTTCATCCTTCATAAACTCAAACTCGTCCAAGAATAGCCACCCATGTTATGTCCTTCTCTGCCATTACCCCTGTCCTTGCTTACCTACATTGGCTCCTAGAACCCAAAAGCAGTAAATTTAAAACCCTTGACCTCATCTTCAAATCCATCCATGCCTTCATCCCATTCTATCTCTCTAATCTCCTGCAGCCTTGCATCTCCTCATGTACCCTTCAGTCCTCCAACCTTTGTGTATCTTCTTCCTTCATTTCAGCATTGGTGGCAAAGCTTTAGCCGCCTTAATGGTTGGCAGGCTGTAACTAGTGGGGTGCCGCAAGGATCAATGCTTGGGCCTCAGCTATTTACAATCTATATTAATGACTTTGATGCAGGGACCGCAATGTTTCCAAGTTTGCTGACGATACAAAGCTAAGTGGGAAAATAAGCTGTGAGGAGGACACAGAATCTGAAAAGGGATATAGATAGGTTAAGTGAGTGCGAAATAAGGTGGCAGATGGAGTATAATGTGGGGAAATGTAAGGTTATTCAATTTGGTAGGAAGAATAGAAAAACAGAATATTTTTTAAATGGTGAGAAACTATTAAATGTTGGTGTTCAGAGAGATTTAGATGTCCTCGTACAGGAGAAACAGAGTGTTAGCATGCAGGTACAGCAAGCAATTGGGAAAGTATGTTGGCCTTTACTGCAAGGGGGTTGGAGTATAAGAGTAAGAAAGTCTTGCTACAATTGTACAGGGCTTTGATTACTCCACACCTAGAGTACTGTGCACAGTTTTGGCTTCCTTATCTGAGGAAGGGTATACTTGCCTTAGATATACTTGCCTTAGAGACGGTGCAACAAAGGTTCACTAGATTGATTCCCGGGATGAGAGGGTTGTCCTATGAGGAGAGATTGAGTAAATTGGGCCTATACTCTCTGGAGTTTAGAAGAATGAGAGGTGATCTCATTGTAACATATAAGATTCTGAGTGGGATTGACAGGGTAGATGCTGAAAGGTTGTTTCCCCTGGCTGGAGTGTCTAGAACTAGGGGGCATAGTCTCAGGATGAGAGATCGGCCATTTAAGACTGAGATGAGGAGGAATTTCTTTACTCGAGGTTGTGAATCTTTGGAATTCTCCCCCAGAGAGCTGTGGATGCTTAGTCGTTGAGTATATTCAAGGCTGAGATAGATAGATTTTTCAACTCTAGGGGAATCAAGGGATATGGCGATCGGGTGGAAGTGGAGCTAAAGTCAAAGATCAGCCATGATCTTATTGAATGGTGGAGCAGGCTCGCGGGGCTGTATGGCCTACTGCTCTTAATTCTTATGTTCTTGTGTTCTTAATTCCTATTCTTAAAACCTCTCCTTAAATTTCTGTGCCTCCTTTTCTCTCTCCACCCTCTTTTAAAAACTCAAAACCCAAGCTTTTAGTTAGTGCTCTTAACCACACCAAACAGAGCTCAGCATGCACTCATTTATTTGTTCCTATTTATTTTTCTTCTACCCGCCCTCCCACCCCATCACCTCAGTAAAGATGTTATATAAATGCATTAGTTTTGTTGTTTGCTTGCTGGAGCTTTTCAGTTGGGATTTGATTCTAAACATTGGTCTGCTTAAGACTCTAGATCTGACAGTAGTCACTGGGACATTTGTTTTTTTATTTGTCAGAAGAGCTTCCTTTTTGTGACTGTATTGCATCATGCAAATATTATTTTGCTATTTTCAATATCTAGATTCCAAATATGTAGTCAACATTGATAAAGAACAATGCTAACTTCAGTCACTGATGAGATAATTGTGGATTACATTAACCTGTTCTTCTCCTTTAATGACCTTCATGGACTGGTGCATGCAAGGCTGTGCTTTAGACTAATTTCATCTTTTAATCTCAAAGTTATCCATGGCATTTTTTGGGTTCTAAGAATATATTTTCCCAAGGACATTGGTCCTACTACTGCAGTCTCAATTGGGAATCTGAACACTGAATCTGAGGAGGACATTCTCCACTCTTGGAGATAGTGGGGGAAGATTTCCTTTGGTTCCTTTGTATCACTGACATTGTAAATATAGTGATAAGATTTCACATGTTAGTTATTTCTAGAAAATCATTAATTTTGGAAAAATACTCCTAATTTTTGCTACAAATAATAAACATAGGTAATAATTCTGTTTTGTTTACTATGCTGCTAACACATAAGCTTAAAGATTACTCTGCAAAATGAATGGGTGAATGCTTAATGTGTTCATGTGACATTTTCTGTTGGCTACTTTAACAAATTTTAACCAATTTTAAATTTAAAATGGGTTAATGCTTCTGCTAAATTAGTACACACAGAAATATGATATACATGGGTTAAGTGCTTGTCTGTTATTATCGACACTAGTAATTTATTGTCTATATAACGATGAAAGGAAATTTTCTCCCTATGTAAATACTTGAATGTTTGAGATGGAGCCGTAAGTAATTGATGTATCTTGGAGTTGGATCATTGGACTCAAACCCTGCCTTCAGACAGTTTTTTTTGAGTATCCTCCAGTCCTAGTCTATGAAGGAATGCTCATTTTACCAGCCAACCAGTCTTTCATGAACCCTGCCAAAAAGGTCTGGCAAAGCCAGCTAAGCAGACTGTTTTTCAGAGCAGAGTTGATCTTAATTACAACATCCCTAAGCAAAAGCAAGAGATTTTCCAGTTAGAAGCTAACCCTTTACTACCCAATTTGTGGTAGCTCATGTTGACAATCTATACTTCATGTAACTCCTAACTGCAGAGAAAATCTAATCTTTGAAGAAACTCTGTTTCTCTCTCCAAAGATGCTGCCTGACCTGCTGAGTATTTCTAGCATTTTCTGTTTATATTAATGTTTGAAGAACTTGGCTTCAGTAACAGGTTCCCATTAGATATGACTGCCACTTACCTGGCTTGCTTGTCTAGGTACCAGCGGCACTTGGGTGGAAGCAGGTTCAAAATCTGTCAACGTAACTCCCACAGGAATCTAGAGTTTACTGTGCGAAGGATGATTGGAGACTTTCTGACAGTTTCAAGCAATTTGTAATGTCACTGACTTTAGGACATTGGCCAGATTTATATCTTGCCTGCTTCCCACAGAATGGGCAAGCTTAGTTAATATGCTCTATGAAAGGGAACAGATTTGAGCTCACAGCTTGAAGGAAATTATTCCTTCTTGGAGACAAAAATATTGTGTGCAAGCCTCCTATATGTTAACACAAAATATTTAACTGCTACAATGAGTGTTAGTGGATTTCCCATGGTTACAATTGCAACAAAGGATTGTTGGTCCTGCAACAATAACCTCCGCGTGATTCAGGCCCAAGTGGTTTTAAATAACAAGGTTTAATCTACATTGACTAATAACAGCGTTGTTCTTGTACAACTGAAAAGCAGTTAATACAACCTGTTTCCTCCACAAAGTCTAAAGCTAAGGCAAAAAGACTTCCAACTGTCCATGAAAACTCTAACTTTTGGAAGGAACAGGCTCTACCTTTATACTGCCTTTCTGTCTTTCATTCTGCCAACGCAATTCACACTTCATCTAGAGCCATCCGTTGTTTCTTAACCTGTCCCATTACCATCTCCTTTTGCCTTGAATATTTCTTAACGTCTCTTTAATTCTCCTGCCTTTTACCCTATCACAGACCTTCCCTTTTGTTCTTTTATCCCACAGGAATCCCATTTCCCAGCCCCTAAACTTGCTTTAAAATCTGTTCCATTTCCTGCTTTTTTCTAGTTCTGACGAAAGGTCATCGACCTGAAACGTTAACTCTGTTTCTCTTTTCACAGATGCTGTCTGACCTGCTGAGTATCTCCAGCATTTTCTGTTTTTATTTCTACCTTTATACTATTCGGCTACCTTGAGCTGCACGTACTCAAAACAGTATTGTTCTATCATCCCACCATGCTGACGCCACACTGAGCTGTTTGCGCAACACCCTAATCTCCTCGGTTTCCAACTCTGTCTTACAGGCTTGTTATTGTCTTCTGGAATATACAGGCTCTGTACAGTTTGATCCAAAACAAAGCCTGTTATCTGTAAGCTCAGCTAGTACGTCCGAGGACATTTTGGCCTAGAAATTCAGTTGGCGCCGCGCCAGGGCTTTAGCGCCGGAAAGTTAGCGCCGGCGCTAAGTCCCCCTGCGCGCGCCAAAAATTCAGTAGCGCCGCGCCCAAACGGCTGCCGGCGCTACTGAAGGGTGTTTGCGCCTGAAAATGGGCGCTACCTGCCGCATTGCGGCGCTATTCCGGCGCTGCGGCGCCCGATGCGGTGCGGCAGGCTCGGGAATTGCAGGCCTCCTCCTTCAGTTAAGGAGGAGCTGCCTGCACCCGCCCGCTGGCCGGTAAAATCTTCACAAAAATGAGCCCGGCGCCTCGGGGAAGTGCCGGGCTCGCAGCCCAGAAGCATCTGTTCCGCGGGGGGGGTTGGAGGAGTCCGGGGAGGGAGGTGCGGGCAGCCGGCCGCCGCGCGACCTTAATGCGCCGGCACAAACTCCTGTAAGACTCGGTTGCCAGAGTCTTAGTTGCGGCTGCCACGGGCGAGGCGGCCGCAACTCAATTTCGGCGCTGGGGCCCGTCACCACGGCAACCGGGACGCTGCGCACACCGATGACGTCATCGGTGCCGGCGCAGCGCAACCGGTCTACCGCCGATGGTAGGGCCCCAGGGAATTTCTGAACCGGCTGGAAGTCCAGCGCAATGACCTCTAGCGCCGCAAAATGGGCGCAAAGCCCACTCAATTTCTAGGCCTTTAACTTGCTACACACAAAACAGCGTTTGATAGGAAGCTACAGTATACCATATTATCAAGAAATCATAGACTAAAAGATTCTCTAGCTCTCCCTTTACTGTTATCTATCTTGTAGATAATCCTTGCCAAGTATTATTTGTCCCTAGCCCTCAATTGACCCAATTTCATTGTTCACTCAATGGAACCCAACTATGAATTTTGTAAATCCAAAATCTATGTTGTTCTGTACTTTAATTTCAATCTCTCTGTCAGGTACCAGTGTGTTTTACTCTATCCTGATTTGTTTCATAAAAAAGTCAGTTTCTCTATGGAGCATTTCAGTGGCATGATTTAAAAAGTTTTCTCACTCTCCTGAGCCACATGAACCATTTCATATTGTGCTGTTGTCAAGTAACTAAGCACGTCTGAATCCTGTTCTTCAGTGCATCTTCACCATGCATTTCCGCATGCTAGTTGCCTCACACGCAACATATCACATATCATGCTACACATGACCTCCGCAAAAGCCATTCTTGGGCTTTAAGGTTATCTTTTCAACAGATCGTGGGGGAGGGTTCTGGAGATCTTTGCACATGGTCCCGATGTCTCGGGTAGTGGCCAGGCTATCAAATGTAGTTTTCTTATTGTTCAGTATAGGCAAGGACACAAACATCTCCAAGAGAAAGCTATCAATTAACTGTACTTTCCTAACTTTCACTAGCATATACAGATTGATATCTTTTTGTGAATTGTGCCCAAGTGATTTATGTTACTCATGGATGCCCTCAAACATCTTTCCCTAACTCCTTTGGATTGATTCTAATTCACCTAAGAAAATTATTTTAGAAAAATTCCTATTTGGCGGTGTAATTTTCCTCTTTTTATCTTGTATCCTCAATCACTTCCTCTCATTCAATTTTACATAGTATTTACTGTTTCATCTCATTAATGAGCCCTAGAGGAACTTTACTGTCCAATACAATATTATCATAATATCTTTAAAACATAGATCAAATGTTCCCACTTAGTCCAAGTTACTAACGCATTTTGTTTGTTTATTTTACTTAAATAAACCTCTTCTTGGACCTTTTCTATTTCCCAAAATACCTCACTATATTGTGCCTGAGTCCATTTTATCATTTCAAAATTATACACAGGAACCACCTTGACTGCACTCCTCTCTTTCTCTTTTAATGAAAATTTGATTATCCCCATAAACTTTAGGTAAACTTTCCTTTCTTGAGTGCTTAAAACAGCAAATCCTATCAATTTATCTTCTCAATTCCAATTTTGGAAACAAACGGTTCCCATGCTTGCTGGTTTTACATTAGAGATAGAAAAGCTAGCAATTTCTTTTGGAGCTAACTCCTATCCCACCATTCGAGCACTCTATCTTGGAAGCTAACAAGTGACCCTGAATGGGTAAATGCTGAGTCTTTGAAAGACAAAGGGCTAGAAATTCCATGTCGATTCAGCGACAACTTTTGAAATCTGAGAAAATTATCGCCAGGCAATAATCCTTTTTTGATCCCGGGTACTTCAGCTTTAGCACTCCAAGAGGGAAGTGGAGCACTAACCCCTTCTCTTAGGGTGCTAAAGTATGTGAGGGGGCAGTAGCGGCAGAGCACTGAAGAATGTGCTGTGCAGTGCAGTGCTACCGGCATCAGGCTCCTTCCCTCGCTTAAAGGGAAGGGCCAATGATGGTTTGCAACATTGTTGTTCTTAGTTCTGTGGGGCTAGGGGACCTGCGCGACTTCCATTACAGCCCCAATCACTCTCGGAGAGTGGAGGGCTTAGGCATTGCACAGCAATGAGGCTTTAAAAACTTTCAGCAGGCACCAGACTGGTGCGAAGAAGAAAATTTGGCCTACCTGACCACCACTGCCTTTAATCATCGCTCCCCAAGTGGCCAGCCGAGGTGACAACGCCTCCTGTTGCTGCTGTTGTTGACGCCCGACGATGCAGCAGGGGGCGGGAGCGAATTTCACATCCAGGGCAGTAACGGGGCGCTGCGCACTTGATGACGTCATGATCTACGGGGTGCGAGGGACTGAGGTGATAAGTGTTAGCTCCAGTGCAAAACCGGCAGGGAAGTTCGCGGGCGTCACTGAATTCGCCACGCCCAGTCGGTAACCCCTTAGCCCCGTTACCGCCCCCCCACAGGTGCTAATGGGAGGCGCAAAGCAGCCGAATTTCTAGCCCAAAATCTTGAGTCCAAATTGTCACCATGCTGTGACATACAAAGTCTGCCGATGTTTGCAGATAAGTTGTTAAACTCTTAAATGTACTGGATCTTTTGCTGCACCCATCAGTATTCATGTGGTCGGGAAAATCTTAATCCCCTGTTTACACTCAAATTAAGAAACTTGGAGCTAAAAATTCAGGGGTTAAACGCTACCCGTTACTGGCAAAATGTTGCGTTAAGAGGGCAGCTGGCACTCTTTCGCCAGCTGGTGCCGGGTCCCGTGATGTCCTCCATTTTCTCAGGCTCGGCTGCACTGCCGGTAACATCCATCACCCTGCAAATTGAAATGAGGGAGAGGCGACGTCTGCTCAGAGACTTAACGTCACCACGGCGAACTTGGACCTTTGTGCTGAGTTCAGTTCTGGGTCCTAAGCTCTCTATGTAAGCCTAGCGTGCAGCAGACTGACACTGTCAGCACCTTTTAAAGGGACACACGCATCTTTCAGGTAAGGTTGCATTTAAGCTTTTGGACTTTTAAATTTTTTTATTGAATTAGTGGCTTGCTGCAATACTTGTTAAAATTTTTTTTAAGTGTGTAGGGAGTGCTGCTGGATGCTTGCAAGGCATCAGATGGTAAAGGAAGGCGTCTGAGAAGACAGAAAATGCTGCAATTACTCAGCAGGTCAGGCAACAGCTGAAGAGAGAAACCGAGTTCACGTCTCAGGTCAAGATGCTGACTGACTTGCTGAGTATTTCCAGCATTTTATGCTGTCATTTCAGATTTACAGCATCCGCTCTCAGAGGGAAATGGAAGACGCAGAAGAGGAGGAAGCAAAAGGAAGGATGCAACCCAGACAGCCCTTTTTTGGCCAGGATATCCGCAATGGAATCATCCGCCAGTGGTACTAGTGACCACAACCCCAATTCCCCTTTCAACATTTGTCCCACACCTTACCTTCCCTCTGTTACTGACCAGTGTCTTCTTGGTTACGATGCTGAAATAAAAGTCCCCACAAAGCAAACTTTCCAATCCAACTTTATATATCTACCCATTCAATATGACATCAAGAAATCAACGAATCACCCTTATGCATTCTCTTCGTGACTGTCTTGCGTGTCCCTTTGCCTATCCTAGATACAAAAGGCATCAAGGGGTATGGGGAGAGAGCGGGAATATGATATTGATATAGAGGATCAGCCATGATCATATTGAATGGCGGAGCAGGCTCGAATGGCCTATTCCTGCTCCTATTTTTCTATGTTTCGTCTACTGATGTTACACAGTGTTAGCTCAGTGGCTGCAGCATGGCTGGTGGAAGGCTTCTGACTTTCAGTGGGGGCACTGCAAATGACCTTGCTGGTCAACCTTGATCATCTCATTAGGAACAGGAGGAGGCCATTAAACCCTTCGAGCCTGTTCTGCCATTCAATTAGATTATGGCTACCCTGTATCTTAACTTCACCCACCCGCCTTGGTTCCATATCCATTAATACCCTTCCTAACAAACACTTATCAATCAAGTTTTGAAACTTTCAATCGACCTAGCTTCAACAGAGTTTTTCTTTTGCAGGGGGAGGGGGGAGAAAGAGTTCGAGATTTCCACTGCCCTTTGTGTGAAGAAATGCTTCCTGAAATAGCTCTTGACCTGCCCAGCTCTAATTTTTAAGGGTATGCCCCCTTGTTCTGGACCCATCCAGAGAAAATAGTTTCTCTCCATCCACAGTTTTGCCCACTCACTTAATTTAGCAATGTCCCTTTACAATTTTCTGCTCCCATCTACACTATTTACTATGCCACCTAACTCAGTGTCATTAGCAAACTTGGGTATCCGGCTCCCTATTCCTTCGTCTAAGTCATAAATAAATGTAGTGAAAAACTGAGGCCCCAGTGCAGATCCCTGGGGGGGAGCACCACTATTCTCAACCTGCCAAGTTGAGTTCATATCCTTTGGGGACTAAATTCGGTTGATTTGTGGTTTCCCGTTAGCGCCCTAAGAGGAGCTAAGAGGGTGCTAACTGGGCGCAAATCAACTAGTGCTTGGGCGCGACGCCGCCTATGAAATTCAGCGGGAGGTTAGCGGCGGCGTTCACTGTTAGCGCAGCATGGCACTGCGCCGTTGGCGATGACATCATCGCCGTGTGCAATGCCCCACTCGCACCCCGGCTGTAATATTGGTTGGCCCCCCCGACTTACCGCCGGACACTATGTCTGTTGGGGTCAGGGAGGCCTACCTGCGGCTGGGGCGGCGCTAGTTAAAGGGGTGGTAGCGGGTGGCCATTTTTGTTGCTGGCCGCCTGCCAGCGCCTGCCACCCCCCCCCCCCCCCGTTACTGTCACCGGTCCTCGTGAAGCCCACCTGCGGGGTGCCGGCTGCTCTCTGAGCCCGGCACTCCTCTTTGCCGGCACTCCGATCCCTGGTGGCCCAGCTGGGCACCGGGACGCGCTGTGCCAGGCCCCTCCCCTTTAATAAGGGGAGGAAGGCCTGCAGTACCGCGGCGCGATGTGACGCAGCACGTGGCGCTGCAGCACGTAGTGCCGCGATATTGGCACTCTGGGCGCTACCTAGGAAAATCGTTCGTGGGGGTGCTAACTATTTCAGGGCGCTAAAATTAGCGCAACCCAAAGGGGGTTCGACCCAATTTTTACCCCTTTATCCCTACTCTGTCACCTATCTCCTAATCAATTCCCTACCCATGTCAGTACGTTGCCTCCAATTCCATGTGCTCTTTAAAATGTTAAGTCTCTTGTGTGGAACCTAACCAAATGCCTTCTGGAAGTTTTTTTTATTCATTCCTGGGATATGGGCATCACTGGCAAGGCCAGCATTTATTGCCCATTCCTAATTGCCCTTGAGAAGGTGGTGGTGAGCCGCCTTCTGGAACCGCTGCTGACGTGCAGTGAAGGTGCTCCCATAGTGTTGTTAGGGAGGGAGTTCCAGGATTTTGACCCAGTGACGATGAAGGAATGGTGCTATATTCCCACTTCAGGATGTTGCGTGACTTGGAGGTGATGGTGTTCCCATGCGCCTGCTGCCCTTGTTCTTCTAGGTGGTAGAGGTCATGGGGTTGGGAGGTGCTGTTGAAGAAGCCTTGGCGAGTTGCTGCAGTGCATCTTGAGAAGCTGGTGGCTGGGAGTGTCAAATCGAGCGATGGTGTTTCTTCTTCACTCTCCTCTCCCTCTTCTTGGTCAATCACTGGCTGAGCAGGCTGTATTTCTTGGGTGTGTGAAATGAGGAAGGCACAAGGGTGGAATTGTGGTGAGGGGAGGGCAGGAAAGCAAGAGGTGCATGCTAGAAGGAGGATAACATATGAGGATACCAGCATCTTCTATCCTTTCAGCCCCGCTGCGGGCCAGGGGCTCAGCCATGCCCCTGCCAAGAATGGCCTGCACCGTCTCCTCCAAAGGGGTGAGGTGTAGCTAGGAATGGGAGGTGTGCCTCTTGATTGGTACAGATTGTTGGTAGGTGAGTGATTTGTGGGGGGTGGGAGTCATGCATTGAGCAGTGTGTGAGGCTAATGGTGCAGTTGGTAGGAGATGGCTTTTGAAGATATATTCATTGATCTTGGCCACTGGTCTGAGGTCAAGAAACTTCCTTCGGCACTGGAGCCAGGTGGTGGGGGCAACACTGCTGGCATTGACGGCCTCGGTGATCATTCTTTCTGGAGGGCCTCCTGGCCCCTGTAGGTGGGGGACCTCTCTTGCAGTGTTGACGCCCTGCACAAAGCTGGAGTGCTGTGTGCGAGACCCTGGGTGCCCCTTCCCTGGCTTACTGAGCCATTTGTTAGTGCTGAAGCACTTTTCCCATTTTTTGAGGTTCGGAAGGGAATTCAGTTTAAGAGCAGAAGACTATCATTTGGGACTTTTAATTTTTTTTTTCCAAAGGCAGTAAGGGCTGAAATCTACATTTTTTTCACTTCATTTTTTAAAATTAGTTCAGAAGGCTTTTAATTTCCCACAATGCCCAGCAAACTCTTGCCTCGCTTCCAGAGGCTGTTTAGAAGCTGGAATGCCGCTTATGCATGGTAACTTCGACTCCCATGCCTGCACTAACCCCACCAGGTGGGTGTTACATGGTAAGTTAGTGCTGGGCTAAAAATTGTACATTTTTAGCGGCCGTTAACTCGAGGCCGTGGTGCCACCAGCAACTCTCGTGGCAGCCAAATATTTTTAGCCCTTAAAATTTAATAATGCCCAAAATATATATATTTACTTTCAGCAATACAAAAAGTTATACCTGGTGAATTAAAAAACAGTTGTTAGCAGAAAGAGTTAACTTCTTTGCATCAAATCTGTTTCTAATTGTTTCTTTAGTTTTAAAATTTGCAACCCCAGCTTTCCAATTTTCCTTTTTTAAATGCTTCTCTTTGGTTAGTGTTTTAACCAGCTCCCCTAGCTGTTCTAAGGGTTCTGCATCCCTCGATTGAGCAAACAGAAAACAAACGATTTTTCCACACGTGTGGATTGTGGAACATAAATTCTCTGGTACACACGTCATTTTTATTTCTTGCCGGCCATCAAGCCCTGTCTATTCTAGTCCCATTATCCAGCATTTGGTCCGTAGCCTTGTATGCTATGGCATTTCAAGTGCTCATCTAAATGCTTCTTGGATGTTGTGAGGGTTCCTGCCTCTACCACCCTTTCAGGCAGTGAGTTCCAGATTCCAACCACCCTCTGGGTGAAAAGGTTGTTCCTCAAATCCCTTCTAAACCTCCTGCCCCTTATCTTGAAACTATGCCCCCTGGTAATTGACCCCTCTACTAAAGGGAAAAGTTCCTTTCTATCTACCCTATCTATGCCCCTCATAATTTTGTACACCTCAATCAGGTCCCCCCTCAGCCTTCTCTGCTCTAAGGAAAACATCCCAGCCTGTCCAGTCTTTCTTCATAGCTGAAGTGCTCCAGCCCAGGTAACATCCTGGTGAATCTCTTCTGCACCCTCTCCAATGCAATTACATCTTTCCTCTAGTGTGGCAACCAGAACTGCACACAATATTCCAGCTGTGGCCTAACTAGCGTTTTGTACAGCTCCATCATAATCTCCCTGCTCTTATATTCTATGCCTTAGCTAATGAAGGGAAGTATCTCGTATGCCTTTTTAACCACTTTCCAAAATTCTATAGACTCTGGAACAGTTCCCATGGATTGGAGAGTAGCTAATGTTAGCCCACTATTCAAAAAAGGTGGTAGGGAGAAAACGGGGAATTATAGACCAGTAAGCCTGACATCGGTAGTGGGGAAAATGCTAGAGTCCATTATAAAAGATGTAATAGCAGAGCACTTGGAAAACAGTGACAGGATCGGACAGAGTCAACATGGATTTACAAAAGGTAAATCGTGCTTGACTAATCTACTGGAATTTTTTGAGGATGTAACTGGTAGAATAGATAAAGGAGAAGCAGTGGATTTGGTGTATTTGGACTTTTAGAAGGCTTTCGATAAGGTCCTGCATAAGAGATTAGAATGTAAAGTTAAGGCACATGGGATTGGGGGCAAGGTACTGACTTGGATAGAGAACTGGTTGGCAGACAGAAAGCAAAGAGTTGGAATAAACGGGTCTTTTTCCGAGTGGCAGGCAGTGACTAGTGGGGTACCGCAGGGATCGGTCCCAGGACCCCAGCTATTCACAAATATATATTAATGATCTAGACTAGGGAACTAGATGTAATATCTCCAAGTTTGCAGACGACACAAAGCTGGGTGGGCGTGTGTGCTGAGAGGAGGATGCCGAGAAACTCCAGTATGATTTGGACAGGTTGGGTGATTGGGCAGATACATGGCAGATGCAGTATAATGTGGATAAATGCGAGGTTATCCACTTTGGTGGCAAAAACAGGAAGGCTGATTATTACCTGAACGGCAATAGATTGGGAGAAGGGGAAGTGCAACGAGACCCGGGTGTCCTTGTGCACCAGTCGCTGAAGGTAAGCATGCAGGTGCAGCAGGCGGTTAAGAAGGCAAATGGTACGTTGGCCTTCGTAGCGAGAGGGTTCGAGTACAGGAACAAGGATGTCTTGCTGCAGTTGTACAGGGCCTTGGTGAGACCACACCTTGAGTATTGTGTGCAGTTTTGGTCGCCTTATCTGAGGAAGGATGTTCTTGCCATGGAGGGAGTGCAGCGAAGATTCACCAGACTGATGCCTGGGATGGCAGGAATGACGTATGAGGAGAGATTGGGTCGATTGGGCTTGTACTCGCTGGAGTTTAGAAGATTGAGAGGGGATCTCATTGAAACTTATAAAATTCTAACAGGACTAGACAGCCTAAATGCAGGAAGGATGTTCCCGATGGCCGGGGAGTCCAGAACCAGGGGTCACAGTCTAAGGATAAGGGGTAAGCCATTTAGGACAGAGATGAGGAGAAATTTCTTCACCCAGAGAGTGGTGAACCTGTGGAATTCTCTACCACAGAAGCCAGTTGAGGCCAATTCATTAAATATATTCAAGAAGGAGTTAGATATATTTCTTAAGGCTAAGGGGATCAAGGGCTATGGGGAGAAGGCAGGGACAGGGTACTGAATTTGAATGAGCAGCCATGATCTCATTGAATGGCGGAGCAGGCTCAAGGGGCCGAATGGCCTACTCCTGTTCCTATCTTCTATGTTTCTATGTTTATCTACCTGTCCTGCTGCCTTCAGGGATCTATGTACATGCACACCAAGGTCCTTCTGATCCTCTGTCCTTCCTATGGTCCTACCATTCATTGTGTATTCCCTTGCCTTGTTAGTCCTCCCAAAATGCATCACCTCACACTTTTCAGGGTTAAATTCCATTTGCCACTGTTCTGCCCATCTAACCAACCCATCTATATCGTCCTGTAGCCTGAGGCTTCCCTATTCGCTATTTACCACGCCACCAATTTTCGTGTCATCTGTGAACTTACTGATCATACCTCCTACATTCATATCTAAATCATTAATGTACACTACAAACAGCGAAGGACCCAGCACCGATCCCTGCGGTACACCACTGGACACAGGCTTCCAGTCACAAAAACAACCTTCGACCATCACCCTCTGCCTCCTGCCACTAAGCCAATTTTGGATCCAATGTGCCAAATTGCCCTGGATCCCATGGGCTCTTACCTTCTTGACCAGTTTCCCATGCGGGACTTTGTCAAAAGCCTTACTGAAGCCCATGTAGAATACATCAACTGCACTACCCTCATCCACACACCTAGTCACCCCGTCGAAAAATTCAGTCAAATTGGTAAGACATGATCTCCCTCTGACAAAGCCATGCTGTCTATCCTTGATTAATCCTTGCCTCTCCAAGTGGAGACTAATTCTGTCCCTCAGAATTTTTTCCAATAATTTCCCTACCACTGATGTTAGGCTCATTGGTCTGTAATTCCCTCGTTTATCCCTACTACCCTTCTTGAATAATGGTACTACGTTAGCTGTCCTCCAGCCCTCTGGCACCTCCCCTGTGGCCAGAGAGGTTCTAAAAGCTGAATATAGGGAGTTAGGTAAATTAAAAAATAGGGCCTCAAAGGTAGTAATCTCAGGATTGCTACCAGTGCCACGTGCTAGTCAGAGTAGAAATAGAAGGATATTTCAGATGAATACGTGGCTAGAGGAATGGTGCAAGGGGGAGGGATTCAAATTCCTGAGACTTTGGAACCGGTTCTGGGGGAGGTGGGACCAGTTCAAACCGGACGGTTTGCACCTGGGCAGGGCCGGGACCGATGTCCTAGGGGGAGTGTTTGCTAGTGCTCTGGGGGAGGGTTTAAACTAAAATGGCAGGAGGTTGGGAACCTGAGCAGGGGGACAGAGGAAAGGGAAACAAGGATAAAAGCAAAAGATAGGAAGGAGAAAAACAAAAGTGGCAGTCAGAGAAATCAACGGTTTAAATCAAACATGGCCACAGTAAGTAATAATTCTAATAGGTCTAAGCGCGTTAAAAAAACAAGCCTGAAGGCTTTGTGTCTTAATGCGAGGAGCATTCGTAATAAGGTGGATTAATTAGCTGCGCAAATAGAGGTAAATGAATATGATTTGATTGGGATTACGGAAACATGGCTCCAGGGTGGCCAAGGCTGGGAACTCAACATCCAGGGGTATTCAATATTCAGGAATGATAGGCAAAAAGGAAAGGGAGGTGGGGTAGCATTGCTGGTTAAAGAAGGGATTAACACAATTGTAAGGAAGGATATTAGCTCTGATGATGTGGAATCTGTATGGGTAGGACTGAGAAATACCAAGGGGCAGAAAACATTAGTGGGAGTGGTATATAGACCTCCAAACAGTAATGCGGAGGTTGGGGATGGCATTAAAAGGGAAATTAGAGAAGCGTGCAATAAGGGCACAGCAGTCATCATGGGTGACTTTAATCTACATATAGATTGGGCTAACCAAATTAGTAACAATACTGTGGAGGAGGAATTCCTGGAGTGTTTAAGGGATGGTTTCCTGGACCAATATGTCGAGGAACCAACCAGAGATCAGGCCATCTTAGACTGGGTATTATGTAACGAGAAAGGATTAATTAGCAATCTTGTACGAGACCCCTTGGGTCGGAGCGATCATAATATGATCGAATTCTTCATTGATGGAGAATGAAGTAGTTGACTCAGAGACTAGGGTCCTCAATTTAAATAAAGGAAACTACGATGGTCTGAGGCGCGAGTTGGGTAGGATTGATTGGGGAATGTCACTCAAAGGGTTGATGGTGGATAGGCAATGGCAAACATTCAAAGACCGCATGGATGAACTACAGAATTTGTTCATCCCAGTTTGGCATAAAAATAAAACAAAAAAGGTGACTCAACCGTGGCTAACAAGGGAAATTAGGGATAGCATAAGATCCAAGGAGAGGACATATAAGTTGGCCAGAGAAAGCAGTAAACCTGAGGATTGGGAGCAGTTTAGGATTCAACAAAGGAGGACAAGGGATTAATTAAGAAAGGGAAAATAGAATATGAGAGTAAGCTTGCAGGGAACATAAAAACTGACTGTAAAAGCTTTTATAGATATGTGAAGAGAAAAAGATTGGTGAAGTCAAGCGTAGGTCCCTTGCAGTCAGAATCAGGGGCATTTATAATGGGGAAGAAAGAAATGGCAGACCACTTAAATACATATTTTGGTTCTGCCTTCACAAAGGAGGACACAAATAACCTCCCAGAGATGTCGGGGAACATAGGGTCTGATGAAAGGGAGGAACTGAAAGAAATCAGTATTTGTAGGCAAATGGTGTTAGGGAAATTGATGGGATTGAAGGCCGATAAATCCCCAGGGCCTGATGATCTACATCCTAGGGTACTTAAGGAAGTGGCCCTAGAAATAGTAGATGCATTACTGATCATCTTCCAGCATTCGATGGAATCTGGAACAGTACCCATGGATTGGAGGGTAGCTAATGTTACCGCACTATTCAAAAAAGGTGGTAGAGAGAAAACAGGGAATTACAGACCGGTAAGCCTGACATCGGTAGTGGGGAAAATGCTAGATTACATTATAAAAGATGTAATAGCAGAGCACTTGGAAAACAGTGACAGGATCGGACAAAGTCAACATGGATTTACAAAAGGTAAATCGTGCTTGACTAATCTACTGGAATTTTTTGAGGATGTAACTGGTAAAATAAGGGAGAACCAGTGGATGTGGTGTATTTGGACTTTCAGAAGGCTTTCGATAAGGTCCCGCGTAAGAGATTAGCGTGTAAATTTAAGGCACATGGGATTGGGAGCAAGGTATTGACTTGGATAGAGAACTGGTTGGCAGACAGAAAGCAAAGAGTTGGAATAAACGGGTCTTTTTCCGAGTGGCCGGCAGTGACTAGTGGGATCGGTCCTTGGACCCCAGCTATTCACAATATAGATTAATGATCTAGACAAGGGAACTAGATGTAATATCTCCCAATTTGCAGATGACACAAAGCTGGGTGGGCGTGTGTGCTGTGAGGAGGATGCAGAGAAACTCCAGGATGATTTGGACAGGTTGGGTGATTGGGCAAAAGCATGGCAGATGCAATATAATGTGGATAAATGTGAGGTTATCCACTTTGGTGGCAAAAACAGGAAGGCAGATTATTATCTGAATGGCAATAGATTGGGAGAAGGGGAAGTGCAACGAGACCTGGGTGTCCTTGTGCATCAGTCGCTGAAGGTAAGCATGCCGGTGCAACAGGCGGTTAAGAAGGCAAATGGCACGTTGGCCTTCGTAGCGAGAGGGTTTGAGTACAGGAACAAGGATGTCTTGCTGCAGCTGTACAGGGCCTTGGTGAGACCACACCTTGAGTATTGTGTGCAGTTTTGGTCGCCTTATCTGAGGAAGGATGTTCTTGCCATGGAAGGAGTTCAGCGAAGATTCACCAGGCTGATACCTGGGATGGCAGGAATGACGTATGAGGAGAGATTGGGTCGATTGGGCTTGTACTCGCTGGAGTTTAGCAGAATGAGAGGGGATCTCATTGAAATTTATAAGATTCTGACGGGACTGGACAGAGTAGATGCAGGAAGGATGTTCTAGATGGCCGGGGAGTCCAGAACCAGGGGTCACAGTCTAAGGATAAGGGGTAGGCCTGTCTGTCTGTCTGTCCTCTATACAATCAAAAGTTATAGAGCGTACCTACACGTGTGTTACATCAAAAGAAAGATTACGATTTTGGAACGGTCATAAGCGTATTTACTTTTCGGTGAGACAAAAACGGTGCCGACGGTATCCCAAAAACCGTTCCAAATTCTGCTCATTATCCACTCATTAGCACTCTTCCCCCCCGTCGCGCTCTCTCTTCCCCCCCGTCGCGCTCTCTCTTCCCCCCCGTCGCGCTCTCTCTTCCCCCCCGTCGCGCTCTCTCTTCCCCCCCGTCGCGCTCTCTCTTCCCCCCCGTCGCGCGCTCTCTTCCCCCCCGTCGCGCTCTCTCTTCCCCCCCGTCGCTCTCTCTCATCCCCCCAGTCGCTCTCTCTCTTCCCCCCAGTCGTTCTCTCTCGCCCCCCCCCCCCCCATGGTCGCGCTGGCTCCCCCCCCCCCCCCTGGTCGCGCTAGCTCTTCCGCCCCCCCCCTCGGTCGCGCTGGCTCCCCCCACCGGTTGCGCTGGCTGTTTTCCCCCCCCCCCGGTTGCGCTGGCTGTTTCCGCCCCCCCCGGGTCGCGCTGGCTCTTCCCCTCCCCCCGGTTGCGCTGGCTCTTCCCCCCCCCCCCCCTGGTCATGCTGGCTCTTTCCCCCCGGTTGCGCTGGCCCCCCCCACCGGTCACGCTGGCTCTCCCCCCCCCCCCCCCCGCGGTCGCGCTGGCTCTCCCCCTCCCCCCCCCCCCCCGGTTGCGCTGGCTCTTCCCCCCCGGTCGTGCTGGCTCCCCCCCCCCCCGGTCGCGCTCGCTGTCTCTTCCAACAACAACATGCCCTCAAAAAAACTCTCGGCACCGCCGGGCACTCAAGCTAGTATCTATCTATCTTATCTTATTTATTTATTTATTTTATTTTTATATATTATTATATATATATATAAAGCGGTTCTTCTGTCTGCCATTCCGTCTGTCTGTCCGGCTATAGACGCTGAAGTTATAGAGCGTACCTACACGTGCGTTACGTCAGAAGAAAGCTTACGACTCCAGAACGGTCATAAGCATATTTACATTTCGCCGAGACAAAAATTGCGCCCGCGGTATCCAAAAAACGTTCAAAATTCCGCTCATTATCCGCTCATTAGCATAGAGTGACATTAAGGTCGACCAATCGTACGGTCCAGCGACCCGAC
Organism: Somniosus microcephalus; assembly: GCF_052327205.1. Taxonomy (NCBI): domain Eukaryota; kingdom Metazoa; phylum Chordata; class Chondrichthyes; order Squaliformes; family Somniosidae; genus Somniosus; species Somniosus microcephalus. The sequence continues at coordinate 63,621,480 of NC_140991.1, forward strand.
GGTCGACCAATCGCCGCGTGGCGGGAGCGGGTTCGTCGCGCTTGCGGGTAGGCCCTCCTAGAGTCGAGCGACAGGACGATTGACCAATCATACGCTTCGGTGACATGACGGTTGACCAATCGGTGCGTGTGTGGGCGGGCCTAATCGTTTTGAACCGAGGTGAGTGTCAGCCATCTTGATTCCATTCTTTTTCCCGCTTTCTGCGTGTTTCTTCTCAAACCTACATTTCCAGCAAAAAAAATTGCTTTTATTCAATTGTTTTTAGAAAAACTTCATTCATTTGTAAATATTTTCTCTAACCTGATGATTCCTTTTCCTACCTTTCCCCGTTTTTGTAAGGCCTCAGAACCTAGGCCTCAAAGCCTGGGCCACTCCTGCCCAGCCACGCCCGAGCTAGGTAATTGTCCCACGGCTTCTGCTAAACTCCTCTGCCCCCCCCCCCCCCCGTCACGTTACCCGGGGCAACGGCGTCGGCCACGAGGGTCACGGGACATACACAGGGTGTGCGCGCAGCAGGAGCAGCTGAGATGCGGCGTCTCTCCCCTGCTCGGCTCGGGCAGGGGGGCGGGGCGGGTCTCGGGAGTGCGGATCTCGGGCGGGGCTCGGAGAGCGGGAAGGGTTACCCCGGCAACCGGGCCCGCCGGCCGTCTCTCAGCCGCAATCGCCGGTCTTGAAGCCAGCTCGGGAGGGCGGGGCTATGTCAGTGCGTGGGGCGGCACGGAGCTCCGCGGAGCCATCGCCGGCGCTGGGCTCGGTGTGCTTTGTGGCCTGCGGCCCGAACGGCAGCTGCGGACCTCGAGCTGACCGGGGCGCTGGACTCGGCTGGGCCATGTCTTTGCGGGTGTTCGCCTCGGCCAACGGCATCAGGGTGACGGCCGAGGCCGCCAAAAGCGTCCAAGGGAACGTGTTCATCCAGGTGCAAAGGCCCGGGCCCCGGGGCGGAAAGAGGGATTGGAGCGGGGGATGAGGGCTCGGGCAGGGGAGAGGGAGGAGGGAGAGGAGAGAGAGAGGGAGGAGGGAGAGGGGGGAGAGAGGGGGGAGAGAGAGGGAGGGGGGAGAGGGGGGAGAGAGAGGGAGGGGAGAGGGGGAGAGGGAGGAAGGGGGCAGGGAGGCGGTGAGAGGGAGGAGGAGGGGGAAGAGGGAGGAGGGGGAGGAGGGGAAGAAGAGGGAGGAGGGGAGGGAGGAGGGGGGGAAGAGGGAGGAGGGGAAGAGGTAGGAGGGAGGGAAGAGGGGGAGGGAGGGAAGAGATAGGAGGAGGAGGGGGGGGAACAGGTAGGAGGGGGAGGGGGGAAGAGGTAGGAGGGAGGGAAGAGGTAGGAGGGAGTCGGCGTTTCATCAATTAGGGGCATTTCCTAATTAAGAAAAAGTCACAGAAACGGATACAGATTTATTGGCATCATTCGAACAACCAGCAAAGATTCAGCATCAAACTATGTCTTGATTTTCTGCTTCACACAGGTGGTCAGAAGCTGCAACGTAAGACTTCAAGCATTACTAACTGCACCCTGGATCCCAATATTAACCAGAATTATATTCAATGTTAGAAGTATTTTAAACTACATAAAATTTAAATGTGGAACAAGTAACAGTATTTTGAAATTATTAAATCGCAGATTAAAAGCCTTAAGAAAGTGGCTCCTGATTCCTCCGGTCAGAGGGTAGCTGGCTTCATTGTCCTATAACACAGTCATCGCAATATAACCCACAGTCACCGCGGCTGGGCTCTAAGTCCAAGCCCTTCCCCGCGGTCTCAACCGTCCCGCCGACCTCACACAATGGCGGCCGCCTTCACTCCACCGGGCTCTGAGTCCAGCCCCTTCCCTCACTCTCACCTTCCCTCTCTCTCTCTCTCTCTCTCTCTCTCTCTCTCTCTCTCTCTCTCTCTCTCTCTCTCCTTCCCTCTTCTCTCCTTCCCCCCTCTCTCTCTCTCCTTCCCCCAGTCTCTCGCTCTCTCCTTCCCCCCAGTCTCTCTCGCTCTCTCTCTTCCCCCCAGTCGCTCTCTCTCTTCCCCCCAGTCGCTCTCTCTCTTCCCCCCAGTCGCTCTCTCTCTTCCCCCCAGTCGCTCTCTCTCTTCCCCCAGTCGCTCTCTCTCTTCCCCCCAGTCGCTCTCTCTCTCTCTTCCAACAACAACACGCCCTCGAAAAAGCCTTGGCACCGCCGGGCATGCCAGCTAGCGTATAATAAAAGGATCGTGGTGTCTGTCTGTCTGTCCGGGCATCACTCAAAAGTTATAGAGCGTACCATCACATATGTTATATCAAAAGAAAGCTATGATTAGGGGAGTGTCATAGGCGTATTTACTTTTTGGTCAGACAAAAATTATTCGGACAGTATACAAAAAACGGACAAAATCCGCTCATGCGGTTGACCAATTCTACCGCTCATTAGCGTTGAGTGACGTGATGGTTGACCAATCCTACGGGGGCATGG
>NC_140991.1:63624409-63713154 GCF_052327205.1 Somniosus microcephalus
GTCGGCGTTTCATCAATTAGGGGCATTTCCTAATTAAGAAAAAGTCACAGAAACGGATACAGATTTATTGGCATCATTCGAACAACCAGCAAAGATTCAGCATCAAACTATGTCTTGATTTTCTGCTTCACACAGGTGGTCAGAAGCTGCAACGTAAGACTTCAAGCATTACTAACTGCACCCTGGATCCCAAATATTAACCAGAATTATATTCAATGTTAGAAGTATTTTAAACTACATAAAATTTAAATGTGGAACAAGTAACAGTATTTTGAAATTATTAAATCGCAGATTAAAAGCCTTAAGAAAGTGGCTCCTGATTCCTCCGGTCAGAGGGTAGCTGGCTTCATTGTCCTATAACACAGTCATCGCAATATAACCCACAGTCACCGCGGCTGGGCTCTAAGTCCAAGCCCTTCCCCGCGGTCTCAACCGTCCCGCCGACCTCACACAATGGCGGCCGCCCTTCACCCACCGGGCTCTGAGTCCAGCCCCTTCCCTCACTCTCACCTTCCCTCTCTCTCTCTCTCTCTCTCTCTCTCTCTCTCTCTCTCTCTCTCTCTCTCTCTCTCCTTCCCTCTTCTCTCCTTCCCCCCTCTCTCTCTCTCCTTCCCCCCAGTCTCTCGCTCTCTCCTTCCCCCAGTCTCTCTCGCTCTCTCTCTTCCCCCCAGTCGCTCTCTCTCTTCCCCCCCAGTCGCTCTCTCTCTTCCCCCCCAGTCGCTCTCTCTCTTCCCCCCAGTCGCTCTCTCTCTTCCCCCCAGTCGCTCTCTCTCTTCCCCCCAGTCGCTCTCTCTCTCTCTTCCAACAACAACACGCCCTCGAAAAAGCCTTGGCACCGCCGGGCATGCCAGCTAGCGTATAATAAAAGGATCGTGGTGTCTGTCTGTCTGTCCGGGCATCACTCAAAAGTTATAGAGCGTACCATCACATATGTTATATCAAAAGAAAGCTTATGATTAGGGGAGTGTCATAGGCATATTTACTTTTTGGTCAGACAAACATTATTCGGACAGTATACAAAAAACGGACAAAATCCGCTCATGCGGTTGACCAATTCTACCGCTCATTAGCGTTGAGTGACGTGATGGTTGACCAATCCTACGGGGGCATGGGGGGGGCATTTCATGCCGTTTGTGGGCGGGGCCTAATCTTTCAAATTGCCGAGCGGGAGCTGAGCTGAGGTGAGTGGCGGCCATTAAAAACCGGCCGGGCCTGAAGCTAAAAAAATGGTAATGGAGGTGAGGAAATTGTTGATTCATTAGTATTGATTTAGGAATTTCTCACTCTCTCTCTCTCTCTCTCTCCTTCCCCCCTCTCTCTCTCTCTCTCTCTCTCTCCCTCCTTCCCCCCCCCCCCCCCCCTCTCTCCCGAAGCGGGAGCTCAGCTGAGGTAAGTCGCGGCCCGAGAGCTCGGCCGGGCCTGAGATGGTACGCCGCGCGCGGGGGCTCTGGCTTAGCGGATCGGGCGCTCATCAGGGGTCGGCCCGCAGCACATCGACTGGAGGAGCGACGGCACAAATTTTCAGAACCTCTCTGGCCACAGGGGATGTGCCAGAGGACTGGAGAACAGCTAACGTAGTACCATTATTCAAGAAGTGTAGTAGGGATAAATGAGGGAATTACAGGCCAGTGAGCCTAACATCAGTGGCAGGGAAATTATTGGAAAAAAATTCTGAGGAACAGAATTGGTCTCCACTTGGAGAGGCAGGGATTAATTAGGGATAGCCAGCATGGCTTTGGAAAGGGAAGATCATGTCTGACCAATTTGATTGAATTTTTCGAGGGGGTGGACTAGGTGTGTGGATGAGGGTAGTGCAGTGGATGTGGTTTACATGGATTTCAGTAAGGCTTCTCGCATAGGAGACTGGCCAGGAAGGTAAGAGCCCATGGGATCCAGGGTGCCTTGGCACATTGGATCCAAAACTGGCTTAGTGGCAGAAGGCAGAGGGTGATGGTGGAAGGTTGTTTTTGTGACTGGAAGCCTGTGTCCAGTGGGGTACTGCAGGGATCGGTGCTGGGTCCCTTGCTGTTTGTGGTCTACATTAATGATTTGGATGTGAATGTAAAAGGTATGATTAGTGAGTTCGCAGATGACACGAAAATTGGTGGGGTGGTAAATAGCGAGGCGGGAAGCCTCAGGCTACAGGACGATATAGATGGGTTGGTCAGATGGGCGGAACAGTGGCAAATGGAATTTAACCCTGAAAAGTGGGAGGTGATGCATTTTGGACGGACTAACAAGGCAAGGGAATACACAATGAATGGTAAGACCCTAGGAAAGACAGAGGATCAGAGGGACCTTGGTGTGCATGTACATAGATCCCTGAAGGCAGCAGAACAGGTGGATAAGGTGGTTAAAAAGGCATATGGGATACTTGCCTTCATTAGCCGAGGCATAGAATATAAGAGCAGGGAGGTTATGATGGAGCTGTACAAAACGCTGGTAAGGCCACAGCTGGAGTACTGTGTGCAGTTCTGGTCGCCACACTATAGGAAGGATGTGATTGCTTTGGAGAGGGTGCAGAGGAGATTTACCAGGGTGTTACCTGGGCTGGAGCGCTTCAGCTATGAAGAAAGACTGGACAGGCTGGGGTTGTTTTCCTTGGAGCAGAGAAGGCTGAGGGGGGACCTGATTGAGGTATACAAAATTATGAGGGGCATAGATAGGGTGGATAGAAAAGAACTTTTCCCCTTTAGTAGAGGGGTCAATAACAAGGGGGCATAGATTCAAGGTAAGGGGCAGGAGGTTTAGAGGGGATTTGAGGAAAAACTTTTTCACCCAGAGGGTGGTTGGAATCTGGAACTCACTGCCTGAAAGGGTGGTGGAGGCAGGAACCCTCACAACATTCAAGAAGCATTTGGATGAGCACTTGAAATGCCATAGCATACAAGGCTACGGACCAAATGCTGGAAAATGGGATTAGATTAGATAGGGCTTGATGGCCGACGCGGACGCGATGGGCCGAAGGGCCTCTTTCTGTGCTGTATGACTCTAGTGACTCCTTCCCCCTCTCTCTCTCTCTCTCGCCTTCCTTCCCCCCTCTCTCTCTCTCCTTCCCTCTCTCTCTCTCTCTCTCTCTCTCTCTCTCTCCTTCCCTCTCTCTCTCTCCTTTCCCCCTTTCTCTCTCTCCTTTCCCCCCTCTCTCTCTCTCTCCTTTCCCCCCTCTCTCTTTCTCTCTCTCTCTCTCTCCTTCCTCTCTCTCTCTCTCTCTCTCTCTCTCTCTCCTTCCCTCTCTCTCTCTCTCTCTCTCCTTCCCCCCTCTCTTTTTTCTCCCTCTCTCTCCTTCCCTCTCTCCTTCCTTCCCTCTCTCTCCTTCCTTCCCTCTCTCTCCTTCCCTCTATTCAAGAAGGAGTTGGATATATTTCTTAAGGCTAAAGGGATCAAGGGGTATGGGGAGAAAGCAGCAGGGACCGGTACTGAATTTGGATGATCAGCCATGATCGCATTGAATGGTGGAGCAGGCTTGAGGGGCCGAATGGCCTACTCCTGCTCCTATCTTCTATGTTTCTGAAAATTTGTGTCAGAGCCCCTGCAATGTCCTCCCTTGCCTCACACAGCAGCCTGGGATACATCTCGTCTGGGCCTGGGGTTTATCCACTTTTAAGCCCGCTAAAACCGCTAGTACCTCCTCCCTCTCAATACAGGAAACTTTCTGATATCCGGCACTGACGGGACCGAGCTGGTGCCGTAACATTAAAAGTGCCGGACATACCAGAGTTAATATTTAAACATACGGAACTGAGAAGCTCCGTGTGAATCAACAAACCCTGTTGCTTAGCAACAGCTTCAAAACAGTCGGCTGCAGCTGCAAGCATTTGTAGCTGAAGCTGTTGCTATAGCTACAGACCTTGCAGTGCTTGACTGGGGGAAAAAAAAGCAACGAGAACTAAAAAAACATATCGAAAACGGCTCCTGATTTTTGCCATCTGATCGAGTATTCCGGATAAACCAAAGTTTCCTGTATTAATTTGTTCAAGTATATCACAATCCTCCTGCCTGATTTCTATGCCTACATCGTCCTTCTCTAAAGTGAACACAGATGCAAAATATTCATTTAAAACCTCACCTACATCTTCCGGCTCTACACACACATTGCCACTTTGGTCCCTAATGGGCCCTACTTCCCTGGTTGTGGACAGTTGGATGTCATTTGGCCTCAACTGTAGCCCACGGAGGTGCAAGTCTGATCATCTTGGATGGCCCATGTAATGCTTTAAAGGACTCTCTGACATAATAAAACTCACTACGCACTTGGTTCGAGTATAAAGCAAGGCTTTAATCAACTTGTTTCAAAACATGGAGGTCTAGTTCTCCTTCACTAGTTCCTGTCTTACAAAATGTCCCTGGCAGACTGGGCCCACTCCCGAGTATTTATACTCCTTGGACGGCGCCACCAGCTGGCTGTCCAGTGTTGTTTCATGAGTCTTTTCTTCATGATGATGAGATTTATAACATTCTTCCTGCCTAAAAGATTTGGAAGTCCGACAACTTCTTCCGAACGGATTAGGCGGACCACAAATAGCCGCAGTCTTTTAGATCTTTGTTTATGGCTGGAAGGCACGTCTCCCCGGACCGTGTCTTGGTCCCTGGGCTGCTTGATCCGTACTAGTAGATCGACGGGGCCCATGTCGCCTTGATCAACCTGAGGGAGACTGGGGAGATTGTGACTCCGGGTGCGGGTCCCCACAGGCGCAGAGCTGGCTTCATCTTGTTTGATAGCCGGGGATTGACCGGCGTCCTTACTTCGGGTGGCCATCCCACGGGGAGCGTTCGGCTCCGAGTGGATCTGGTGGGGTAGCCGGCAGATCTCTTGATGTCCCAGGTAGGGCGTCATCTTCAAAGGAGCGCAGAGTGTCGGCATCATTACCGTAGGTCCCTCTATCAGTTGGCTCCGTGGGACTGGTTGGACAGGGAGCCAGATCTCGGAGTGAAACGGTGGACTCCCGGCCATCAGGGTACCGCACGTGCGCGTACGTGGGATTAATGTCCGTGAGTTCCACCTCGTCAACGAGGGGATCGTTTTTGGAAGATCGGACGAATCTTCGGAACAGCACGGGGCCGGGAGCTGCCAACCATGACGGTAGGGACGTCCCATGAGTGGAGCGACGCTGGAACCTGAAGACTCGCTCGTGAGGCATGACATTGGTGGACGTAGAAAGAAGAGACCTGATAGAATGCAACACGTCAAGGAGCACAGTTTCCCACTGCTGGTCTGGTAGGTTGCGTGACCTCAGTGCAAGACGAACAGCGTTCCAAATGATAGCGTTGTATCTCTCAACCTGTCCGTTACCGATGGTATGGTGTTGTTTTATTTGTGGCGATTCCCCATTGGGAAAGATAACTTTTGAGTTCGCTTGACATGAAGGAGGGACCCCGACCAGAGTGGATGAAATTGGCCGTACCGCAAAGGGAAAAGACTTGATCAAGGCACTTGATCATTGTGGAAGTAAGCATATTGGGACAGGGGAAAGCAAAGTGAAAGCATGAATATTCGTCCACAATAGTAAGTAAGTAGGCGTTTCACGTTGAGGAAGGCAATGGCCCTTTAACGTCAATGCTGAGTCACTGCATAGGCTGCATAGCGTGTATGAGCGAGTCATCCGATGGACGGAAGAATTGCGGTTTTAATTCCGCACAAATTCTACAGGAGGAGCATGTTCTTTTCACATCTTCCGTAGAAAATGGGAGACTTTTAGATCGCACAAAGTGCAACATACGGGTAACGCCAGGATGGCATAAGTCAGTATGAAGATCCGCCAGAGTCGAAGTTGACATAGAAGAGCAGAATTCCCCCGTGAGGGTATCCGGGGCCACATTCTCTTTGCCGGGTTGATAATGTATGGTGTATCCAAAGGCGGCCAATTCCATCCTCCAGTGTTGTATTTTGTTATTTTTGATTTTAGTGCGTTTCCGGTTATCCAGCATAAAGGCCACGGAGCGCTGATTGGTTATAAGTGTGAAATGGCGACGAGCGAGAAAATGACTCCATTTATGTACAGCTTGGATGATGGCCGTAGCCTCTTTCTCGACAGGAGGATAATGGAGCTCGCTACCCTGCAAAGTTCTGGACAGAAATGCAACGGGTCGACCACCTTGATTCAAGGTAGCAGAGATCGCCACCTCCGATGCATCGCACTCGACCACGAAAGGAAGATTTTCATCAATGGAACGCAGCGTGGCTTTTTCCAGTTGTCGCTTGAGGAGATTGAAAGCTGAAATAGCCATTGCCTCCAATGGAAATAACTTTGCATGAAGCAAGGGCTGGATGTTGTCGGAGAAGTCGGGTATCCACGTCGTATAATAGGCGAAGAGAGCCGAGATTCGTAGGGGGAGGGAGCTCCTGAAGCAGACGAAGTCACTCCGGATCTGGTTTGATGACACCGTTGCCCACCCAGTAGCCAAGGATGTTGACTGATGGTACTGATTTTCACAGATTTGGACTCATTTAAGGTTAAGTTGCGACGACGGAGAACGTCAAAAAATTTCTAGAGATTGGCATCATGCTCCTTCTGGTCATGACCAGCAATGGTGATATTATCTAGACATGGAAAAGTGTTCATTAAGTTCTCCTGTTTGACTAGGCTATCCATTGCCCGTTGAAAGACGGCCACACCATTGGTGACCCCAAATGGAAGGTGACAAAACTGATAAAGCCGACCATTGGCCTCAAAGGTCATGTACTTTTTGTCAGAGTTCTTTAACGGTACTTGATGATATACGCTCTTTAAATCAAAAGTTGAAAATACTTTGTAGTTGGCAAGGTTATTGACCATGTCATTGATGCGTGGTAGGCATCCAGTTCGGTATACTGGTTAATAGTTTGCGAGTAATCGATGCAAAGACGATTCTTGTGTTGCTTCAGAGGATTTTTTAACAACGACGACTTGAGCCTGCCAGGAAGATGAACATGGGTCAATGATACCATCAGCTAGAAGGCGAGAGATTTCTGCCTCGATAAAGGACTGACCATCTTGGCTGAAATGTCGTGATTTAGTGACTATGGGCTTATATCGGGGAAAGATTGGCAAACAAGGAGGGCTCATCGAGCGAAGCCGCCGAAAGCGCACAGAGCGGTACTTTGGAAATAGTAAGCTCTGGCTTTGACCCTCCAAACTTGAAAGTGAGTCTTTTGTGTTGTTTCTGGAAATCCTGTCCCAGGAGCACATCACTGCATAGGTTTTTGAGCACCCCGAGCCGGGAGGAGAAATAAGTGCGGCCATTGAGAATAAGGTCGACAAGACAAAAGCCGGTAGAGTTGGTGGTCAGTGTCATCAGAGCCATTGCAATTTCCCTGTCCGAGGGGTAAATACGCAGTTTTAACTTACTGACAGCCCGCTCGCTAATGAAGCTGTCAGAGCTGCATGAGTCGATTAGTGCGCTCAAAATGTGTCCATTTACCGAAACCTTCGTGGCTGCATGGGACAGACTTTGGGGAAAAACAGCTGTGATGGAAGGAGGGGCAGTTTTACCCTTGACAGCTGTAACCTTAGTAGTGGTTCTTGTGGGAGGAGCAGTTTCATAGATAGCAGCTGTAACCTTAGTAGTGACTCTTGGGGGAGGAGTTTTATAGATAGTAGCTGCAAAACTAACAGGAACTCTCAACCGGTATACCTTAGAAAAGTAGCCTTTCTTACTAACAGAGGCCCTTGACTGGCATACCTTAGAAAAGTGACCTTGCTGCAATGATTGCAGGTTGCGTTACGAGCAGGACAAAATTTCCTATAATGGAATGCACCTCCACAGAAGAAACACTTCCTTCCAGATTGCCAAGATGCCGCTAGGGCAGGGTCGTCATCAGTGAAGGCTTCTAGGGTAGGGTTGTCATCCGCTAGGTTAGAGTCATCATCAGTGAGGGCTTCCGCCCGAGACCTATCGAAGGAGTCATTAAAATTGATAGCAGCAGCCCGTGCACGAGGTAAAAGATAGGTATCTGCATTCCTCTTTGCTAAGTCCAGGGAACATGCCTAGTCATAGGCAGCCTGCAACTCGAGAGTTTTATTCTCCAACAGACGCTGGCGTATGAAGGGAGACGCAATCCCATTAATAAAGGAATCACGAATTAACTCCTCCTGGTACTGCTCAGCTGTGACAGCTTTAAGATTACAATCCTTGCTGAGCCTGCGAAGTTTCTGAAGGAATTCGTCAAGTGATTCCCCGGGTTGTTGTCGAGTTGTGGCCAGTAGATGCCGAGCAAAAATTTCGTTTGTGGCCTTAACATATAGTCGCTGTAATATTAGGATAGCGGAGTCATAGTCTAAACAGTCTTCGATATAGTCAAACACATGAGATACATAATTGGCAAGTATCTCTAATTTAACATGAAACATTCTCACCACACACCCTGAGGAATTTGCTGAAGGTACGATACCAGTGTTTCCATTCCTTAGCAGTTGTAGGTGAATTTGGGTCCAGGTCAAGACGGGCGGGTCTGAGTAGTTTGTTCATGATGGATTGATTACTATGCCGGAGTTCCCTTCGCAGTTGAAGTCGTAGCTGGCTGTTCCCGAAATCACTCAGAGCGTGGAGTCGATATCAAGTGGATTAAATTGACGTAATAAAACTCTCTATGCACTTGGTTCGAGTATAAAGCAAGGCTTTAATCAAATTGTTTCAAAACATGGAGGTCTAGTTGTCCTTCACTAGATCCTGTCTTACAAAATGTCCCTGGAAAGCTGGGCCCACTTCTATCCTTGGAAGAGGATATTGTACTGTGTGAAGGACTGGGTTCACCGTCACCTTGAAATCCCCACAGATGCGAACCTTCCTTGGCTCCTCAGACTTATTGCTTAATGTTTTCTTCATGACCGGAACGATGGGTGTCGCCCACTCGCTCCAGTCGACCTTAGACAACACTCCTGCCTTCTCCAGCTCTGCCTCGACGGCTGGGCGAATTGCATATGGTACCAGTCTTGCTTTGAAAAACTTGGGAATTGCATTCTCTTCTATTTTTATCGAGGCGGTTACGCCTTTAAGAGTGCCCAGTTCTTGTTGAAATACCTCTTTGGCGTTAGCTAAGATTGTTGACAATCGTCCAGGAGTGACGTCTTCATCTTTTTTACCGTCCACCGTCATTGCATGAATGGAGTGCCAATCTAAGCTTATCTTCCTGATCCATTCACGTCCCAATAACGGTGGTCCACCATTTTGCAGTATGTAGAAATACAATTTCCGTATTTTCTTGCCGTTGTATTCGACAGGCACCCTTATTTTTCCTCTGGGGTATACTTTTTGCCCCGTATACGTCGTCAAGACGATGGATGTCTCTCTGAAGGGTATGTGTGAGAATAGCCGCTCGTAGTCTCGTCGATTCATGACGGTTAGCGCTGATCCTGTATCCAATTCCATTTTAACTTGGGACCCTGCTATCGTGAGGGTGACCCAAATGGTTCGGTGATCCTCTTTTGCGATTACATTGTGAAGTTTGAGACAGCTTTGTCTCCTGTTCCCGGATTCACTATCGCTCATGTGGTCTTCGGAACTACTGTCCGTCATCTTTTGTACTTTCTTGTACGGTTCCTTAGTAGCCTTTTTGTTGTCGCTGGTATTCTTCCCAGACCTGCAAACTCGTGCAATGTGTCCCATCTTTCCGCATTGCCTGCATATTTTGTCCTTGGACCAGCAGTCCTTCTGGTCATGGTTAGTTCTGCCGCAGCGATAACATTTTGCAAATCCCCGTGTCATTTCGTGGGTGCCGTATTCCTGTGGCTTTTGTTGAATTTCCGTAGCTCCCCTGGCTGCTGCTTCGTACGATACTGCCACGCTGAAAGCCTTATCTAGCGTCAGCTCTTTCTCTGAGAGTAACTTCTTCTGTGTTCCTTCACTCAGGAGTCCACAGACAAATTTGTCCCGTAGTGTATCTGCCAGTCCTGCTCTGAACTGGCAGTGCTTTGATAGCTTGCGTAGTTCCGTAAGGTACTCAGCATTGCTCTCATCTTTATGCTGAGTTCTCCTGTGGAATTTAAATCTTTCGGCTATCAACAGCGGTGCAGGGTTTAGGTGTTCCTGTAGGACAGCAACAATTTCGTTAAAACTCTTCGCCTTCAGTTTGGCTGGAGTAATCAGGTCCCGCAATAGGCCGTACGTTCTAGCGCCCATTAAGTTTAGCAAAAGCGATGCCTTTTTCTCATCGGCTATTTCGTTTGCCTCGCAATATACCTCGACTCTTTCCACATACGTGGTCCAGTCCTCTATTGTATTATCAAAGGCAGTGATACAGCCAGTCTTCGGCATCTTGAAAATCTAAAATGGCGCCTCCCGCGCTTTGCCTTCTTCCCCCGCTGATTAAGATGGCGCCTCCCGCGCTTTTGCCTTCTTCCCCGCTGTTGCTAGCGCTGCTTTCCGCGGTTTCCGTTGCAACCTGCAGCTCCTCGCGGTTTCCTGCGCGTTTAATATTTCTTTTTTTTATTATTTTCCCGTCGTGGAACAACCCTGTGGGACTCTTGCCTCCCTCTTCTCGGGTCTGTACGCAGCCCGGCTTCGTAGCACCGGCCGTGCCCTGTGTGCTCCACCCTCTCTCTCTCCTCTTCCCGACAATGCTGCTCGGCCCCGTTGCAAGCCACCCGTTCGAGTTCGCGACCGCCGCAGCCCAGGAAGGATCAGTGTACTACCTGCCACCAGCCTGATTAGCTGAAGCACCGTCGACAGGAACCAGGCCCCGCTTTTGACAGCTTCTCCAGCAATCTTCAACTCCGCTAACACGGGCGGATGCCCACGGTCGACGCCCGTTTCTACTGCTTCTTTCTTCCTTCTGGCCTCGACCTCTGCTCACTTCGCTGCAGGAATGGATCCCAGGAGGTGGTGCAGACTGTAGGTAAGTTCGTATCTGCTCGTCGCCAGTATTATGTCCGTGTATGATTGAGACACGGACAGCAGGAGTTGAACAAAACAAGTCTTTACTGAAAGGAGTCAATCGGGGAAACTGAAACTACAGAGGCTTACTAGCGCCTTTAATACAGGGGTGGTCACTGCCGGTACTGCAGTCTGAGACCAGTTATTCTCTTAAAGGTACATACACAACACTCACCACCACCTCTCTCGACCCCTCCACATCTCTGATTTGTCATGTTGCTTGTATGACTGTGAAAAAGGGAATGTAAAGGAGCGGAGGAGGAATTTCTACGCTGAAGATGGGCTGCTGAGATTTTAGTGTTTTTAGTGTCTAAAGTGGGGAAAAAAAGTTTCATTTCATTTCAATTTTTAAAAGGTTTTAAAATTAAATTTAGTTCTAGTTTAGTTAGTTTAGTTTAGTTTAGTTTAAGTTTAGATTAGTCTAGACAAAGTAGAGAAGGAAAAGACCGCCAGAAAGACTACCAAAGAAAAAAAAACCCAGAGGAAAATAGAGGAGAAAAAAAAAGCCAAAGCAAAAAAAAAAAAAGAAACAAGAGAAGAACTACACAAACCAGTGAACGGCAGCCACACGGGGCTTCAGCAGCGGCGGTTGAGTCGGCGGCATCGGGACCGAGTTCGAGGAGGCGAGGTGACTCGGGCCGCAGCCCAGCGGTCCAGCAACCGGCACAGCCGAGGGGACTCGGGCCGCATCCCAGAAATCGGAACGCAGCCCGGCAACGGGCACAGCGGAGAGGACTCGGGCCGCATCCCAGAAATCGGCACAGCCGAGGAGATCCGGAACGCAGCCCGGCAATCGGCACAGTGGAGAGGACTCGGGCCGCATCCCAGAAATCGGCACAGCCGAGGAGATTCGGAACGCAGCCCGGAAATCCAGCAATCGGCACAGCCGAGGGGACTCGGGCCGCAGCCCAACAATCCAGCACGGGAAAGGCCCGAGGAGCCAGGCCAGCAGGCACAGAGACCTCTGAGGAGAAGGAGAGCAACCAGAAGGCTCGCAACCAAGACCGTGAGTACAGGGCCCAGGGAGGGAGGCCCAGGGAAAGGCCCGAGGAGCCAGGCCGAAACAGAGGCCCAGAGACCTCTGAGGGGGAGGGGAACAGCCCGAAGGCACCGGGAAACAGCGGCTCACAGACTCAGACCTGAGAAGGGTGAACCCAGGAGCCGAGGCCCAGGGACCACGGGGTCGGAGAGGGGGACCGGGAAAGTTCGCGAACAGGGAGAGGGTAACACCAAACCCGGGGCCCCAGAAAAGCTTATTCTAGGATCAACAATACTTTACCAAAAATGAGTGAATCAGAAGATCCACAACAGCCCCGCTTCCAGATTCCCCCCAACACCACAAAAAAAGCTATAAAAACGATCAAGCATGCTCAGATGAGAGAAAAACCAGAAACTCTCTTTACTGACTGTTACAACAATGGGACAAAAAGTAACCTCATATTCTACTCAGATCAGCCAGCGGCTTGGATCAGAGCAATAAAATCACACTATACCAGTGTTAAGCTAAAAAATACCGCAAATGGGTCCATAATGAAAATTAACACACCAGGAGACAGTTCAATCACGACTGTCAACGCGTACAATACCGGAACAATATTAGTGTAAGGCAACCTCGACAAATTTGCAACGGCCTTCAGGACACTGAAAAGATCAACTACGAGGGGAATGAACAGCCCCAGAGTGGCCCGCACTCCCCCCAACATTGACAACTTACCAGGAGAAAACCTGCATGGTCAAGGGATGAACGAGCCACACAGTTCAAACCAGACACTAACCCCGGGGAACCACAGCCACACGATACAACTGACAAACCCCAGCATAACTACCACGGAGGAAGCCACACATAGTCCCCCTACCATTCCCAGCCCACCAAGAGAAGAGCAGCATAGCCAGGAAGTGAGTGAGCCTTCCAGGGCCGACCAGCTTAGCCAGGAAGTGAGTGAGCCTTCCAGGGCCGACCAGACACATACCCCGGGATCACACAGCCAGATACAACCAAAAGATAAATTTAATCAATTAGAGATAGAGATGGTTAAATTTAGAGAGGAGGTCCTCAAATCGAATGACGAACAAAAGCAGGAGAGGGAGAGACACAAGAGAGAGCTGAATAGACTTGATAACCAGGTGAATCTACTTAAGAATCAGGTGAAAGAGCTGCAGGAAAAAGAAGAGAGCCATAGAGGAGAGAAAACACCATTAGACCAGCAACCAGAGACTAGAGATAAGACAAGACAGAGCCGGATGGAACGGCTGCACTCCCACACGGAACAAAAGCAACAGACACACAATACAAGGGGTGCCACACAGACCGACCAGCATACTGACTCGCAATCTTCCCCCACCACCATGGAACCACAAGCGAGCCGCTCACAAGAGGTACGCACACACCAGACACCCCAGCCCAGCACACACACTATGAGTCCAGGCGAAAGCCACCAGACAGTAAACACAAACAAGGCTGACGTCGTAATACTCATAGACTCAAATGGGAAATTTCTATGGGAGAAAAAGCTCTTCCCTAGAAGTAAAGTAGAAAAGATTTGGTGCCCAACAACAGACAGAGCCATGGGATGGCTGACCAAAGCCAGATTAGGCTCCCCCCCCAACACATAATAATACACACGGGCACAAATGACCTAAAGGCCAAACAGAAAGAGGTAGCAACATCGCTCAGAGCAATGATTAGGAAGGCAAGCAGTACATTTCCAAACACTAGAATCACTGTTTCCACAATATTGCCGAGAACAGACTTCAACAACAACACAATTCATGAGATAAATGCCAGCATAGCAAGAGAATGCGAATCAAACCACAACGTACACCTGGCCCAACACCCCACCCTCGATGAAGAATGTCTTTACGACTACGTCCACATCCAAAGGCAAAAAATATCGATCTTTGCTAAAGCCCTGAAGGACGTCGCTTTTAACCGGGTCCATACCCAGACTCCAAGAGGACCCCCCCCCCCCGACCACCAGAGATCAGCGGGGTACATATCAGGAACACTACAAAGACCACCACCACACCAACCGAGACCGGAGAGGATCCCCATGCAAAACAACATTATCAGACCTGCACCACTCCTGTCCCACGGGAATAGGACCGCTACCAGCCAGACAGAGGGAGAGATGCACAGGACGTACGCAATACCTCAGACAGAAACAATCCATTAAGAGACAATAAGCAGATGTGCAGCAGCATCTACTTCCGCCTTATGGATCAAGGACTAATTAATAGAAAGAACTGTAACCAAATTGTATTAACTTTTGTAGACAACTGGGGTGATCTTTTTTTTTCCCCACACTTAGACACGACAAACACGTACCACTCTTTAACCTATCATAGAAAAAGATAAAACTTAACATGAAATCCTTATATATTTCGACCTGGAATATCCAAGGTCTACGCTCTTCAGTGCGAGAAGTGAAGAGTAGGACCCCAGAGTTCATAGAGGAAACTAAAGATCTAGATATTATCATTTTACAGGAAACTTGGTATAAAGGAAAAGGACACACCGGCTGTCCCCAAGGGTACACTGAGCTAGTGGTCCCCTCCAATAAATTACCAAGTGTAACCCAAGGCAGAGACTCTGGAGGCATACTGATCTGGTTTAAAACAGAACTTAAGAATTACATCAAATTTATAAAAAAGGGCGAAAACCATATGTGGCTCAAACTTGAGAGGGAGATTATCTCAAACACCCAAGATGTTTACATTTGCGCACTTTATACCCCTCCAATCGATTCCCCGTACTTCAAAGAGGACACCTTCTCCAACATGGAGGGGGAAATTATCCAATACCAGGCCCAGGGGAACGTGTTGATCTGTGGGGACCTCAATTCAAGAACGGGCGAAGAACCAGACTTCACCAATAATCAGGGAAACAATTACGTATTCGGGAATAACCACTTTGACATCCCTTCCCTTCCATACAGGCATAACTGCGACAAGCAGTCAAATACCAACGGTAAACAGCTACTACAGCTCTGCCGAAACCTGGGTCTGTACATTGTCAATGGTAGGTTCATAGGAGACCTCCTAGGAAGATCGACCTACTGCTCACCTCTTGGCTGCAGCACAGTAGACTATATGATTACAGACTTGGACCCATCCTCTTTCAGAGCATTCACAGTCAAACCACAAACAACACTGTCAGATCACAGCCAAATTACTATGTTTCTCAAAAAGACAGAAACAAACAACATAGAAACACAACCCAATAAACTGTACAACACCAAAAAATCGTACAGATGGGCCAAAAATGACACGGAAAAATACCAGAAAACAATTAGCAATGCATCAACTCAAGCTCTCTTAGACACCTTTCTGGATAACATATACACTCACAATAAAGAAGGCGTAAACCGGGCAGTTAGTAAACTAAACAATATTTTTGATAATTTGGCAACAAATGCAAACTTGAAAGCTCGCAAGAACAAACCCAAAACAAAAAACTATGAAAAATGGTTTCACCATGATTGCCATAACATGAGGAAAAAACTTAGAAAACTATCAAACCAAAAACACAGACATCCAGAAAACGAGGAATTACGCCTTACTTATTGTCAGACGCTAACACAATACAGAAACACACTCAGGACCAAAAAAGAGCAATTTATTAAGAATACACTCAGCTCCATGGAGGAATCCATTGAGTCGAATTGTTTCTGGGACAACTTGAAAACACTACACAAAAAACAACACGACGATTTGTCCATTCAAAATGGGGACACATGGGTAAACCACTTTGAAAAATTATACCAGAAAAACACACTAGGACCAGAACAACACCAAATACGCAAAAAACTGGAAAAGCTTGAAATGGCCATAAAAGATAACCAAAACCCGCTAGACGCCATAATAACAGAAAAAGAACTTCTTGAAAAACTCAAGGACCTGCGACCAGGAAAAGCTTGCGGGACAGACGGCATACTAAACGAGATGATTAAACACGCAGACGACAAACTGAAACTGGCTATCCTAAAACTCTTCAACTTGGTTCTGAGTGTCGGTTATTTCCCTGACATCTGGAACAAAGGACTCATAACACCCATATACAAAAGTGGGGACAAAATCGACCCAAACAACTATCGAGGCATCTGTGTAAACAGTAACCTGGGGAAGGTATTCTGTAGCATCATAAACAAAAGACTTATAAACTTCCTTGAAGAGCACAATGTCTTGAGTAAAAGCCAAATTGGATTCCTGCCAAACTATAGAACATCCGATCATATCTTCACCCTACAGACCCTAATTGACAAACACGTTCACCATAACAAAAGCAAAATCTACGCATGCTTTGTAGATTTCCAGAAGGCTTTCGACTCCATCTGGCATGACGGTTTATTCCTGAAACTTATCGAAAGCGGGGTAGGAGGGAAAACATATGATGTAATTAAATCAATGTATACAAACAATAAATGTGCAGTTAAAATTGGAGACAAACAAACAAAATACTTCCCACAGGGGCGGGGGGTGACGCAGGGCTCGCCAATCTCACCGACACTCTTTAATATTTACATTAATGGATTGGCAAAACTACTTGAACAATCTACAGCACCCGGCCTCACCCTATATGAATCCAAGGTTAAATTCCTCCTCTATGCCGACGACCTGGTTCTGCTGTCACCAACTAAGGAGGGTCTACAGCAGAACCTGGACCTGCTGGAGTCGTACTGCCAGACTTGGGCCCTGACAATAAATCCCCAAAAAACCAAAGTCCTTGTGTTCCAGCAAAGATCCAAACAACATGGACCCACAATAAATTTCACAGTAGGAACAACCAAAATTGAACAAACCACTCACTACACATACTTGGGCTTAAAAATCAGTTCTACGGGAAACTTCAAACTGGCTGTGAATGAACTGAAAGAGAAAGCAAGAAGGGCTTTCTATGCCATCAAAAAATCAATCCAAATAGAAATCCCAATTAGCATTTGGCTCAAAATTTTCAAATCAGTAATTAAACCAATTGCACTCTATGGCAGTGAGGTCTGGGGACCACTAACACAACAAGATTTTGCAAAATGGGACAAACACCCAATTGAGATCCTACATGCGGAATTCTGTAAAAGTATCCTCCGGACTCAAAGGAAAATAGTAAACAATGCATGCAGGGCGGAACTAGGCCAATACCCATTAATAATCACTATCCAAAAAAGAGCCACCAAATTTTGGAATCACCTACAAATGAGCAACCCCCAATGCTATCACTACGGCGCCCTGAAATGCCAAGAGCTGACCATAAAGAAGAATACCCTCAGTCAACTAGTCCTGGGACTCAATAAAGTAACTAATAACAATACTAACAATAACCAGCCACAGGACAGTGACAGGGTAACACAAAGAATTCGACCCAACACAATCGTCGCTAAGCAAAAGGAAAAATATCTGTCATATTGGGCAGAAACAACAAAAACCCAAAGCAAACTCAATTGCTACTTGGCCCTAAACAGACAATACAACATAGCTGATTACCTGACCATGGTAAAGGATAACAAACTGAGAAGAACCTTGACAAGGTACAGACTTAGCGAACATAGCCTAGCGATCGAAAAAGGCAGACACAGGCAGACCAGGCTGCCAAGAGAAGACAGGATATGCTCTCACTGCAGTCAGGGAGTAGTTGAGACAGAGATGCACTTCCTCACAGCCTGTGGAAAATATCAGGGCATCAGAGAGAATTTCTACCAAAAATTCTCACAAATATGCCCTGAATTCAGAAATCTGACTGACAACCAAAAACTCCCATTCCTACTGGGGGAGGAGAGAAGCTGTGTAACACTGGCGGCACACTATGTTACAGCTTGCCATGAACAGAGGGACAACCAGTAAACTAAGACAAGAGTATATATAAACAAGGCGAATGTATATTTATAAACTCAGGGATATACCTGTTTATACACTGTATGAATGGAACCGCGTTTATGTGTTCAACCATAAATGTATTTTGATGCTTTGGCAACATAAGATGTACCTTATCATGCCAATAAAGCGATTTGTATTGTATTATTGTATTATTGTATGACATCCAGTATTGGATGAGCAGACATTTCCTCCAATTAAATATTGAGAAGACCAAAGCCATTGTCTTTGTTCCCTGCCACAAACTTCGTTCCTTAGCCACCGTCTCCATCCTTCTCCCTGGCTACTGTCTGAGGCTGAACCAGACTGTTCGCAACCTTGCCGTCCTATTTGACTCTGAGCTGAGCTTCCAACCCCATATCCTCTCCATCTCCAAGACCGTCTATTTCCACCTCCGTAACATCACCCGTCTCTGCCCCTGCCCCTACTCATCAGCTGCTGAAACCCTCATCCATATATTTGTTACCTCTAGACTTGACTATTCTAATGCTCTCCTGGCCCGCCTCCCATCTTGTATTTTCCGTAAACTTGAGCTCATCCAAAACTCTGCTGCCCATACCCCAACACTCACCAAGTCCCTTTCACTCATGATCCCTGTGCTCACTGATCTACATTTGCTCCCGGTCTGACAATGCTTCAATTTTTACACTTCTCATCCTTGTTTTCAAATTCCTCCATGGTCTTGCCCTTCCCCAAGTCTGTAACCTCCTCCAGCCCTACAACCCTCAGATCTCTGCGCTGCTTCAATTCTGGACTTTTGCATATTCCCAATTATCATCGCTCCACTATTGGTGGCCTTGCTTTCAGCTGCCTAGGCCCTAAGTTCTGGAATTCCCTCCCTAACCGTCTCCGTCTCTCTCTCTCTCTCTCTCTCTCTCTCTTTCTAACGCCCCCCCCCCCCTTTAAGAGACTACTTAAAACCTACCTCTTTGACCAAGCTTTTGGTCACCTGTCCTAATATCTCATGTGGCTCTGTGTCAAATTTTGTTTGATAAAGCTCTTATGAAGCGCCGTGGGACATCTTACTATGTTCAAGACACTATATAAACGCAAGTTGCTGTTCTTGATATTTCAGCTGATATAATATCATAAATCAGATTAGGTTTGTGCTGGTAAAGGTAATCTGTAGCAGTGTAACATTTTTGTATTTCCCACATCTACTTGGACTTTTGGCTGAAATATGGTGCCAAAGAAAGCATTCATATTGTAGGATATGTGATTGGGTAGATGTTCTGGGATTTTGCTCTCTTTGCCTTTGGGTAGGTATAATTTTGAAGCATTTTCCTCAGGAGACTAAATGGGATTGGTGTAAATTACACTAAGCCATTACTGTAAAATTCTTTGACATGAAACGCATTACCTATAGCGACTTCTCTTTTTATAAAGCAAATAATAAAATGTATAACACACCTCTCTCTAGAGTATGTATTTATATGGCTCCCCAAAGGAATCTTGCATTGAGAAGGTCAGGTGTAAATGTGTATATTATATGTGTATATTTTTTTTATATATATATATTTTTTAAATATATATTTTTATATATATTGCTCTGTGATTAAGGAGAATATTACAGTGCTGCAGAGAGAGGATGTCCTGGAGGGGTCAAGGACAGAATCTGATTGGTCAGAGTTGAGAAATAATAGAGGTGCCATTACACTACTAGGTGTATTCTATAGACCACCAACTAATGGGAAGGATATAGAAGAGCAAATTTGCAGGGACCTTCGAGAGGTGCAAGAACTATAGAGTAGTGATAATGGGGGACTTCAACTATCCTAATATAGACTGGGATAGTAATAGTGTAAAGGGCAGAGAGGGGGAAGAATTTCTGGTGTGTTCAGGAGAATTTTATTGATCAGTATGTTTCCGGCCCAGTGAAAAGGAGGCATTGCTGGATCTGGTTCTGGGAAATGAGGTGGGTCAAGTAGAGCAAGTGTAGGTAGAGGAACATCTAGGGAGCAGTGATCACAGTATCATAAGGTTTAGACTAGCTATAGGAAAGGAGAGGGAGCAATCTAGAGTAAAATACTTAATTGAAGGAAAGCCAATTTCAGTGGGTTGAGAATGGATCTGGCCCAGATAAATTGGAATCTAAGATTGGCAGGCAAAATTGTAATCGAACAATGGGCTGCCTTTAAAAAGGTGATGGTTCGGGTACAGTTGAGGTACATTCCCATGAGGGGGAAAGGTAGCGCAACCAAAGCCAGAGCTCCCTGGATGATGGAAGAGATAGAGAGTAAGATAAAGCAGAAAAAGGGGACGTATGACAGGTGTCAGGTTGAGAATACAAGTGAGAACCAGGCTGAATATAGAAAGTTCAGAGGGGAAGTGACAAAGGAAATAAGAGGGGCAAAGAGAGAGTATGAGAATAGATTGGCAGCTAACCCAAAAGGGAATCTAAAAGTTTTCTATAGGCATATAAATAGTAAACGGAGGGGTGGAGCCAATTAGGGACCAAAATGGAGACCTACGCATGGAGGCAGAGGGCAGGGCTGAGGTACTAAATGAGTACTTTGCATCTGTGTTTTCCAAGGAAGATGATGTTGCCAAAGTCATAGTGAAAGAGGAGGTAGTTGAGATACTCGAAGGGAAAAAAAATTGATAAGGAGGAGGTACTAGAAAGGCTGGCTGTACTTAAAGTAGATAAGTCACCAGGACCGGATGGCATGCATCCTAGGATGCTGAGGGAAGTAAAGGTGGAAATTGCGGAAATATTGGCCATAATCTTCCAATCCTCCTTAGATATGGGGCTGGTGCCAGAGGACTGGAGAATGGCAAATCTTACACCCTTGTTCAAAAAAAGGGTATAAGGATAAACCCAGCAACTATAGGCTAGTCAGTTTAACCTCGGTAGTGGGGAAGCTTTTGGAAACTATAATCTGGGATAAAATTAACAGTCACTTGGACAAGTATAGATTAATTATGGAAAGCCAGCATGGATTTGTTAAAGGCAAATAGTGTTTAACTAACTTGATTGAGATTTTTGATGAGGTAACAGAGAGGGTTGATGAGGGCAATGCGGCTGATGTGTATATGGATTTCCAAAAAGCATTTGATAAAGTGCCACATAATAGACTTGTCAGCAAAGTTGAAGCCCATGGAATAAAAGGAACAGTGGCAGCATTGATACGAAATTGGCTAAGTGACAGGAAACGGAGTAGTGGTGAATGGTTGTTTTTCGGACTGGAGGAAGGTATACAGTGGTGTTCCCCAGGGGTCGGTACTAGGATCACTGCTCCTCTTGATATATATTAATGACTTAGACTTTGGTGTACAGGGCACAAAATTTGCAGATGACACAAAACTTGGAAGTATAGTGAACAGTGAGGAGGATAGCGATAGACTTCAGGAAGACATAGACAGGCTGGTGGAATGGTGGACACATGGCAGATGAAATTTAACGCAGAAAAGTGCGAAGTGATACATTTTGGTAGGAAGAACAAGGAGAGGTAATATAAACTAAAGGGTACAATCCTAAAGGGGGTACATGAACAGAGAGACCTGGGGGTATATGTACACAAATCGTTGAAGGTGGCAGGGCAGGTCGAGAAAGCGGTTAAAAAAAGCATTCGGGATCCTGGGCTTCATAAATAGAGGCATAGGGCTCGATTTTCATCGGGCCGTTGAGGCGGGATGGGAGGTGTGCGGGGGGTTAAAATTGCAAAAATTGGCGGGCGGGCCCAACCCTGCCTCCATCCCGGCTCCAAGCAATTTTCATTAAATCGTGTCTACTGGTCCCGTCTCCATCCCGCCTCCAAGATAGACCGTTAAGGCCCTTAACAAGCACTAAATTGCCTCTATAATGCCATTTTGACAAGCCTTTGTGATTTTAACCCTTTTCCCACGTGAAGCCCGCCTGTTCTGAAACACGACGGTGAAACCTGGCGGTAGCACAATTGGATTGCTGACTATCAGCTGCAGCTCAACCATTTAAGTGGAGATTTGATCAGACATCATTTGCAGGTGGCAGGACTTTGTTGTCTCAGGTCTGGGGGAGCTTTCAGAAGGCATAACCACCGCTGTGGAAGTTTGGAGCCTGACGCCCATCTCCAGTGTGACCTCCTGGGAAAGCCCTCTCGCCACTGAGCGCTTCCTCAACTGAGGCATATACCAAGTAATCCTAAGCCCTCAATGTGGAAGTCCCATTAGCGAAATGACACATGCCACAACTGCAGCAGTATCAGATTTTTTATTTACAGTAACCATCTGATGGGTGAAATTTGATGTTTAATATTAAAAAGCCAAGTGACCACCCTTGTGACTGTTTGTGCAGTATCTTTCTCTTACGCGTGCTCCTACATGGTGCTTCCCCTGTGGCTTCAGCAGATGTGGAGGCCCCTTGCTCACTTTCTTGCTGCTCCTGTCTCGACACCTTTGGCGGCCGTCCTCTGGGTTACGAACCTGTGAGGGCTCGCCAACAGTCTGTTGCCCCTACGGCTGTGCAGGGGTTGAGTCGCCGATCTCAGTTGGGTGTGGACTCTGCTGGGGCTCTGACCGAGGGCTCTGCAGTGGCATGGAAGTGTGATCGCTTGGAGAGGAGCCCCAACTTCCTTGATGTCTGCCACCAACTTCCCTTTCATGGGTCAGGTCCCCCTCAGCGCTTGCAAGTGGCTTGAGAGCACCTTGCTGCACATCAGGGGGGCCATGTAGACCTGTATCTGCACTGGCAATCCTACTCAGAAGGACTTCCATGAAGGTCTGGTTTCTCTGTTCAATAGATGACCATCGCTCCTCCAGAGGTCATTCTATTCAGAACACTCAGCATGTTTTCTACACTCTGGCGACTTATCACCTCCATGGAGGTTGCCATCCTTTCCATGGTGATGCGTTCATGCGCCAATGACTGCACAAAGGCTCTGCTCATGTTCGCAATGGACTCCTCCATTTGCTCCACACTCGCAGCGATCCTGGAGACAAAACCTGCCAGAGATTCCTGCATCTGTTCCTGGAGTTCTAGCACCGCTGATCTTATGGATGGACCCAGAGGCAGAGGGTCGACATGCAGCTGAGCCGAGCTGGCAGAGTCATGTGCCCTCCGACTAGGACTCTCCACTGCTGTCCCTGTCTCCACATTCTGCTGATGCTCACTTGTGAGCTGTGATACACCAGGTGACAACACTACTCTATCTCGCGAAGGTCCCACCGAGATGAGTGTCTGCGCTGGTGCTGAGTGCGCTGAATTCTGCTGACGCTGCGCCCTCAGAGGTTGCAGCTTCCTCTGAGGAGTCTGGATGCTCAGGCTCTTCCTCCTGGCTAGTGGAGATGGGTGCTTGCGATGGTTCTGTGGGGGAGTAAAGGAAAGAGTCAGAGATGTGATGCCAAGGTTACATGCACATTGCATATTGCAGATGATCATAAGTCCACCTGTTAGAGCTTCAGAATCATTATTAGCGACTCATGCAATGTCAATGAGAGAGATGGAAAACTATTCTGTCACCAGCTTGCTGTGATGCACCCGTCTGTCCATCCCCCACTTGGGAATCTTCCTCCACTCCCACGATCTCCAGGGGGAGATAGAGGAACAGATATGTAGGCAAATCTCAGAGAAATGTGCAAATAATAGGGTAATAATAATGGGGGATTTCAACTTCCCCAATATTAACTGGGATAGTCAGAGTGTGAAAGGCACAGACGGTGTAGAATTCTTAAAGTGCATCCGGGAGAGCTTTTTGAGCCAGCATGTAGAAGGTCCTACAAGAGAGGGGGCGGTACTGGACCTAATTCTAGGGAATGTGGCCGGCCAAGTGGAAGAAGTGCTAGTAGGTGAGCACTTTGGTGACAGTGACCATAATATGGTGAGATTTAAGGTGCTCATGGAAAAGGACAGGGATGGGCCGGAAATAAAGGTTCTAAATTGGGGGAAGGCCGATTTTAATAGGATAAGGCAGGATCTGGCCAAAATGGACTGGGACCAGCTACTTGTAGGAAAATCCGCATCGGAGCAATGGGAGGCTTTCAGAAGGGAGATTGAGATCATACAATGGCAACATGTTCCCGTAAAGGTCAAGGGTGGTTCCAAAAACCACAGGGAACCTTGGATGTCAGGGGATATACGGGAATGGATTAGAAAAAAAAGGAGGGCTTTTGGCTGATACAAAAGGCTAAAGACGGAGGAAGCCCTAGAGGAGTACAAAAAGTGCAGGGGGATACTTAAAAAAAGAAATTAGGAGATCAAGGAGGGGCCATGAAATAACACTGGTGAGCAAAATAAAGGAAAATCCTAAGATGTTTTATAAGTATACTAGCTGGGGAGCCCCGCGTTGCGAGGGCGATTTTGGGGCGCTTGGTCTCCCTGCCCCTGTGTGTCCCCCCTCTCCCTGTCATGTCCTCTCCCTGTCCTATCCCTCCCTCCCTCCCCTCCCCTCTTTCCCTCCCCTCCTCTCCCTCCCCTCCCCTCCCCTGTCTCCCTCCCTCCCTCCCCCACCCCCACACCTACCCTCGCCCACCCCCTCTCCTCCCCTCCCCCCGCGATTTCCCGAGGCTCTCCCCCCCCCCCCCCCCGCAATTTCCCGAGGCTCTCCCCCCCCCCCGCGATTTCCCGAGGCTCGCCCCCCCCCCCGCGATCTCCCTAGGCTGTGAGCTGGCATCACGGGGGCCGTGCGCATGCGTGCCGGCGTCAAGGCGGCTGCGGAACTGGCGTGACGGGGTGGCGGGCCGTGCGCATGCGTGGTTTCAAGACCGCCGGCATGCCCCGTTGCTGGGGTAATGGGGGCCGTGCGAATGCATGCCGTCGTCAAGGCGGCCGCGCAGATGGCGGCCTCTTTTTTAAAACTCATCAGCTCTCCCCCCCACCCCGCGATTTCCCGAGGCTCTTCCCCCCCCCCCACGATTTCCCGAGGCTCTCCCCCCCCCCCCCCTATTAAATTGTTATTTAATTCCCTAACACATCATTAAAATATTTACCTTAGTTCCCTAACACACAGAAAGTGTGGGGGGAAAAATTGTGAAAAATCAAGATGGCGGCCACTCACCTCGGTTCAGAAGGATAAGGCCCGCCCACACACGCACCGATTGGTCGACCGGTCAGGTCACCGAAGCGTAGGATTGGTCAATCGTCGAGTCACTCGACACTCAACTGTAGGATGGCACGCGCCCATCCGATTGGTCGACCTCGACGTCACACGGTCGCTAATGAGATGCTAATGAGCGGAACGCTGAACGTTTTTCGGATACCGCGGGCGCGGTTTTTGTCCGGCCGAAACGTAAATATGCCTATGACCGGTCCGGAATCACAAGCTTTCTTTTGAGGCGACGCGCGCGTCGGTACGCTCTGTAACTTTCAAACGTATAGAACACGGACAGACATCGGGACAGACAGACATCGGGACAGACAGAAGAGCTCTTTTATATATATATAGACTAGCTCAAGTGCCCGGCAGTGCCGAGGCTTTTTCGAGGGCATGTTGTTGTTGGAAGAGAGAGAGAGAGCGACTGGGGGTAAGAGAGAGAGCAACTGGGGGGAAGAGAGGGAGGGGGGGGAGGGGGAGGGGAGGGCGGGGAAGGGAGAGGGGGGAAGGGAGGGCGGGTGGGAAGGGAGGGGGGAAGGGAGGGAGGGGGGGAAGGAAGGGAGGGGGGGAAGGGAGGGGGGGGCGGGGGGGGAAGGGAGGGTGGGGGGAGGGGGGGCCCCCCGAGGGTCGCGGCCCCCCCCCCACCGAGGTGAAGACCGCCGATTGCGCGTGCAGCAGGAGCTGAGACGCGGCGTCTCTCTCTGGCTCGGCCGGCGGGCCCGGTTGCCAGGGTAACCGTGACGCCGGCCGAGCCAGAGAGACGCCGCGTCTCAGCTGCTCTTGCTGTGCGCGCGGCCCCCCCCCTGAGGGTCGCGGCCCCCCCCCCGAGGGTCGCGGCCCCCCCCGAGGTGAAGACCGCCGATTGCGGCTGTGCGAGACGGCCGGCGGACCCGTTGCCAGGGTAACGCTGGACGCTCAGCAAGCCCCGCCCCCTGGCCGAGCCAGAGAGAGACGCCGCGTCTCAGCTCCTGCTGCGCGCGCACCCTAGCGGCGCTGGGCTGAGGCTCGGCCCTCCAGCCTTCGAGTGGGGCCGGGAGGTGCCTAGCTCGGGCGTGGGTGCAGAGGAGACGCCGAGGCTTCTATGCCTACCTGGAAAAACGGGGAAAGGTAGGAAAATTAATGAGATTAGATAAGTTAATTACTTTCTAAATCATTTTTTTTTAAAACAATATGTGTTTTAAAAGCAACGTTTTTTTTTAAGACGCAGAAAGCGGGAAAAAGAAAGGAAAAGTTTGGAATCAAGATGGCGGCGACTCACCTCGGTTCAGAAGGATAAGGCCCGGCCACACAACGCACCGATTGGCCCGGCGGCACACGCCAGCAACCTGGCGTACGATTGGTCGAGCTCACTCTGTCGCTAATGAGCGGATAATGAGATGCTAATGAGCAGAATGTTAAGGTTTTTGGGATACCGCAGGCGCGATTTTAGCCCAGCTGAAAGGTAAATACGCTTAAAACCGTCTCGGAAGCGTAAGCTTTCTTTGGAGGTAACGAGCGCGTAGGTACGCCCTGTAACTTTCGAGCGCATACCCCCCAGATGCACACGCGATGACAGACAGACAGAAGGACAGAAGTACCGATTTATATATATATAGATAGACTAGCTGGGGAGCCCCGCGTTGCGAGGGCAATTGTGGGGCGCTTGGTCTCCCTGCCCCTGTGTGTCCCCCCTCTCCCTGTCATGTCCTCTCCCTGTCCTATCCCTCCCTCCCCTCCTCTCCCTCCCCTCCCCTCCTCTCCCTCCCTCCCCTCCCCTGTCTCCCTCCCCTCCCCTCGCCCACCCCCACCCCTCCCCCACTCCCCCGCTCCCCTCTGTCCCTCTCTCCGGCCCCTCCCCCTGCCTAGCGCCTGAGGTCTGGTGCCGTTCCGATAGCGGGAATGCTGAGCGGCGGCCGGCACCGGGAGCGGGCTCTCGCGGGCGGCGCATGCGCGGTCAGTGCGGGCGGCGCATGCGCGGTCAGTGCGGGCGGCGCGAGCCCCCCGCGATTTCCCGAGGCTCGCCCCCCCCCGCGATTTCCCGAGGCTCTCCCCGCCCCGCCCCCGTGATTTCCCGAGGCTCTCCCCCCCACGATTTCCCGAGGCTCTCCCCCCCCCCCGCGATGTCCTGAGGCTCTCCCCCCCCCCCGCGATTTCCCGAGGCTCTCCCACCCCCCATTAAATTGTTATTTAATTCCCTAACACATCATTAAAATATTTACCTTAGTTCCCTAACACACAGAAAGTGTGGGGGAAAAAATTGTGAAAAATCAAGATGGCGGCCACTCACCTCGGTTCAGAAGGATAAGGCCCGCCCACACACGCACTGATTGGTCGACCGGTCAGGTCACTGAAGCGTAGGATTGGTCAATGGTCGAGTCACTCGACACTCAACTGTAGGAAGGAACCCGCCGTCCGATTGGTGGACCTCGACGTCACACGGTCGCTAATGAGATGCTAATGAGCGGAACGCTGAACGTTTTTGGGATACCGCGGGTGGGATTTTTGTCCAGCCGAAACGTAAATACGCCTATGACCGGTCCGGAATCGCAAGCTTTCTTTTGAGGTGACGCGCGCGTCGGTACGCTCTGTAACTTTCAAACGTATAGAGAACGGACAGACAGACAGACAGACAGACAAACAGACATCGGGACAGACAGAAGAGCCGCTTTATATATATAGATTAAGGGTAAGAGGATAACTAGGGAAAAAATAGGGCCCATTAGGGACAAAAGTGGCAATCTGTGTGTGGAGCCGGAAGATGTAGGAGGGGTTCTAAATGAATTTTTTGCATCTGTTTTCACTATGGAGAGGGACGATGTAGACATAGAAATAGGGCGGGGGGGTCTGTGATATGCTCGAACATATTAACATCGAGAGGGAGGAGGTATTGGCGGTTTTAGCAGGCCTAAAAATGGATAAATCCCCAGGCCCGGACGAAATGTATCCCAGGCTGCTGTGTGAGGCAAAGGAAGAGATTGCGGGGGCTCTAACACATATATTCAGAACCTCTCTGGCCACAGGGGATGTGCCAGAGGACTGGAGAACCGCTAATGTAGTACCATTATTCAAGAAGGGGAGTAGGGAAAAACCGGGGAACTACAGGCCAGTGAGCCTAACATCAGTGGTAGGAAAATTATTGGAAAAAATTCTGAGGGACAAAATTAGTCTCCACTTGGAGAGGCAAGGATTAATCAGGGATAGTCAACATGGCTTTGTCAAGGGAAGATCATGTCTGACTAATTTGATTGAATTTTTTGAGGGGGTGACTAGGTGTGTGGATGAGGGTGACGCAGTGGATGTGGTATACATGGATTTCAGTAAGGCCTTCAATAAAGTCCCGCACAGGAGACTGGTCAAGAAGGTAAGAGCCCATGGAATCCAGGGTGCCTTGGCACATTGGATATAAAACTGGCTTAGTGGCAGAAGGCAGAGGGTGATGGTCGAAGGTTGTTTTTGTGACTGGAAGCCTGTGGCCAGTGGGGTACCACAGGGATCGGTGCTGGGTCCCTTGCTGTTTGTGGTCTACATTAATGACTTGGATATGAATGTAAAAGGTATGATCAGTAAGTTCGCGGATGATACAAAAATTGGTAGGGTGGTAAATAGCGAGGAGGGTAGTCTCAGTCTGCAGGACGATATAGATGGGTTGGTCAGATAGGGTGGTAAATAGCAAGGAGGGTAGTCTCAGTCTGCAGGACGATATAGATGGGTTGGTCAGATGGGCGGAACAGTGGCAAATGGAATTTAACCCGGAAAAGTGCGAGGTGATGCACTTTGGGGGGACTAACAAGGCAAGGGAATACACAATGAATGGTAAGACCCTAGGCAAGATGGAGGGTCAGAGGGATCTGGGTGTGCAAGTACACAGATCCCTGAAGGCGGCGGAACAGGTGGATAAGGTGGTAAAAAAGGCATATGGGATACTTGCCTTCATTAGCCGAGGCATAGAATATAAGAGCAAGGAGGTTATG
Organism: Somniosus microcephalus; assembly: GCF_052327205.1. Classification (NCBI taxonomy): domain Eukaryota; kingdom Metazoa; phylum Chordata; class Chondrichthyes; order Squaliformes; family Somniosidae; genus Somniosus; species Somniosus microcephalus. Next base: position 63,653,079 of record NC_140991.1, read on the forward strand.
ATGGAGCTGTATAAAACACTGGTTAGGCCACAGCTGGAATACTGTGTGCAGTTCTGGTCGCCACACTACAGGAAGGATGTGATCGCTTTGGAGAGGGTGCAGAGGAGATTCACCAGGATGTTACCAGGGCTGGAGCGCTTCAGCTATGAAGAGAGACTGGGCAGATTGGGTTTGTTTTCCTTGGAGCAGAGGAGGCTGAGGGGGGACATGATTGAGGTGTACAAAATTATGAGGGGCATAGATAGGATGGATACTAAGGAGCTTTTTCCCTTAGTAGAAGGGTCAATAACTAGGGGGCATAGATTCAAGGTAATGGGCGGGAGGTTTAGAGGGGATTTGAGAAAGAACTTTTTCACCCAGAGGGTGGTTGGAGTCTGGAACTCACTGTCTGAAAGGGTTGTGGAGGCTGGAACCCTCACAATATTCAAGAAGCATTTGGATGAGCACTTGAAATGCCATAGCATACAAGGCTACGGACCAAATGCTGGAATATGGGATTAGATTAGACAGGGCTTGATGGCCGGCGCGGACACGATGGGCCAAAGGGCCTCTATCCGTGCTGTATAACTCTATGACTCTATGACCGCCTCCTCCCAGGGGCTGAGCTGGGCTACTGAGGGTGGCCCTCCTCCTGTCCTCGCTCTTTCCCTCTTATTGTGAGCTCTCTTTTCCTGCAATGAGGGAGACAAGTGGAGTTTGAGTGAGAATGAAGGAGTGAGTGTAGAGAATCCATAGCATAGATGCTTAGAAGGAGACAAAGATGGAGTGAGGTGGCAAGACCAAGGGCACTCCCTGTATGTTGTAAGTTGTAATTGCATCACAGTGATAGGGAGTGTGAGGGCTGCACAGTCGAATAATTGGGTGAATGTGACCATAGAGAGAGAGGGAATGGGTAAGGGCGCATGGATGTCGGTGTCAAGTGGGATGTGGAGGAAGAGATTGCTGAAGCTGAGTGCTGGTGAGGAGAGGCAATGGGGATCAGATTGAGGGTGATGGGAAATTCATACTCACTTTTCCATTGCGCAGAAGGTCATGAAACCTCTTCCTGCACTGAAGCCAGGTTCTGCAGGTTATTGACAGAGTTGACCTCCTCTGCCACCTGGATCCACACAGCCTTGGTTTGCTGGGGAGGCTTCTTCCTCCCTGAAGAAGGGAAGAGCACCTCTTTATTTGCTCTTGCTCCCTCTACTAAAGCCTGCAGGGCAACGTCATCAAAGCGGGGTGCAGACCTAGGTCTCTGGCTGGCCATTCTTCCTGCAGGTGCCTCTAACATGCAAGGGCAAAAGCTTGGCAGTCTGCAGAAGAAGCAAGGCTTGTTGCAGACCTTAAATGCAGCAGCAATGATGACGTCATCGGAGGCGAGTTTCAGACAGGAAAAACTCATTGGCCATGGGTCCCCACACGTTGGAACTCAATTGGACAATTAAGTTAAAATGGCTTCATTCTCCCACATCGATTTAGAATTGGGTGGCTAACACGAAATGCGGATAACACGACCCCAGCCCGCCCCAGTATCAAAATCCAGCCCATAGAGTACAAAAGCAAGGAAGTTATGATGAACTTTTATAAAACACTGGTTTGTCCTCAACTGGAGTATTGTGTCCAATTCTGGACACCGCACTTTAGAAAGACATGAAAGCCTTAGAGAGGGTGCAGAAAAGATTTACAAGAATGGTTCCAGGGATGAGGGATTTCCAGTTATGTGGATAGACTGGAGAAGCTAGGGTTATTCTCCTTAGAGCAGAGAAGGTTGAGAGGAGGTGTTCAAAATCATGAGGGGTCTAGACAGAGTAGATAGAGAGAAATGGTTTCCATTGGCAGAAGGGTTGAGAACCAGAGGACACAGATTTCAGGTGATTGGCAGAAGAACCAAAGGCAATGTGAGGAAAACTTTTTTATGCAGCGAGTGGTTGGGATCTGGAATTCACTGCCTGAAAGGGTGGTGGAAGCAGATTCAATTGTGGCTTTCAAAAGAGAATTGGATAAGTATCTGAAGGAAACGGGGAAAGGGTGGGGTAGTGGGACCAGCTGAAGTGCTCTTGCAGAGAGCCAGCACAGGCTCGACAGGCCGAAATGCCTCCTTCCGTGCTGCAACCATTCTATGATTCAATGATATTATTACTATACCTGTAATTAAAAGAAAGACCGATTCATGTACAATTTCATTTTTCCAGAAATCTTCCATAGTGGACATAATGAAAAGAAATAAGCAAGGCAAAATCAGCAAATGGCTACCACTTAAAAGTACTTTAGGAATTGAATGGGGGCTGAGACCCTGTGGGTCATTGATCCTGGTGGAAAAGCTTTAGTTTGCAGGAACATGGGGAGGTCACCAAAACTAAATATCCTGGGCGGGTGCCCCAATCATTATGGTTGCATGTTAAGTGCCCACCTGTCCCGGAGCCCAAGAATTCCCATAGTCTGTTTTGGGCTTGGTTTGGGGTGCTGGGCCCCATCTCCCAGAAAGGAAACATAGGGGGGAAAATTCAGTTGGTAGCGCCTTAAGAGGGCGCTAAGTGGGGCGCAAACCAACTAGCGCCCGGGCGCGGCGATATCTGCGTCTCTCGTGAAATTGACTGGACATTTTGCGGCGGCGCTAAACAATACCGCCCGATCTCCTGCGCACGCAGATCTTGACGTCATTCGAGAGTGGGGCGCCCCGGACCGGAAATTCAGTGGCGCCCCCCTCCTTTCCGCCTCTCGCAACCAACGACAGGTTGACTGGAATGCATCCCAGTTGCTGTGGGGCTGGGGGGGCGCTATTTAAAGGGGGCCTCTTCCTGGCTTTTGTGTGATAGCCATTTTTGCACCACTCATTCTGAGAGAGAGAGAGAGAGAGAGAGAGAGAGATTTCGAGAGAGAGAAAGAGAGACTTCTGCATTGAGTCAACGCTGTCTGAGGTAGTTTTGGCTTCTGACCATAACTTTGCAGGTACTTTGCTTTTTGCCCATCATAACTTTGATTGCCCAGATACTATGGGGGCTGCAATGGATGGGAACGTCGTCCTTCTCCATCACATTTAGAGGGCACAGAGACGCAGAGAGAGAGTGGCAATCATGGCCAGACAGAGGAGGGCCAACAGGCATCGGTACAGGAGACATAGAAACATAGAAGATAGGAGCAGGAGTAGGCCATTCGGCCCCTCGAGCCTGCTCTGCCATTCAATGCGATCATGGCTGATCATCCAAGTTCAGTACCCCGTCCCTGCTTTCTCCCCATACCCCTTGATTCCTTCAGCCTTAAGAAATATATCCAACTCCTTCTTGAATATATTTAATGAATTGGCCTCTACTGCCTTCTGTGGTAGAGAATTCCACAGGTTCACCACGCTCTGGGTGAAGAAATTCCTCCTCATTTCTGTCCTAAAAGGCCTCCCCCTTATCCTTAGACTGTGACCCCTGGTTCTGGACTCCCCGACCATTGGGAACATACTCCCTGCATCTAGTCTGTCCAGTCCTGCCAGAATTTTATAAGTTTCAATGAGATCCCCTCATTCTTCTAAACTCCAGCGAGTACAAGCCCAATCGACCCAATCTCTCCTCATACATCATTCCTGCCATCCCAGGTATCAGCCTGGTGAATCTTCGCTGAACTCCTTCCATGGCAAGAATATCCTTCTTCAGATAAGGTGACCAAAACTGCACACACTACTCAAGATGTGGTCTCACCAAGGCCCTGTACAACTGCAGCAAGACATCCTTGTTCCTGTACTCAAACCCTCTCGCTATGAAGGCCAACATACCATTTGCCTTCTTAACCGCCTGCTGCATCTGCATGCTTACCTTCAGCGACTGATGCACAAGGACACCCAGGTCTCGTTGCACTTCCCCTTCTCCCAATCTATTGCCATTCAGATAATAATCTGCCTTCCTGTTTTTGACACCAAAGTGGATAACCTCGCATTTATCCACGTTATATTGCATCTGCCATGCTTCTGCCCAATCACCCAACCTGTCCAAATCATCCTGTAGTTTCTCGGCATCCTCCTCACAGCACACACGCCCACCCGGCTTTGTGTCGTCTGCAAATTTGGAGATATTACATCTAGTTCCCTTGTCTAGATCATCAATATATATTGTGAATAGCTGGAGTCCAAGGACTGATCCCTGCGGTACCCCACTAGTCACTGCCTGCCACTCGGAAAAGGACCCGTTTATTCCAACTCTTTGCTTTCTGTCTGCCAACCAGTTCTCTATCCAAGTCAATACCTTACCCGCAATCCCATGTGCCTTAACTTTACATGCTAATCTCTTATGCAGAACCTTATCGAAAGCCTTCTGAAAGTCCAAATACACCACATCCACTGGTTCTCCCATATCTATTTTACTAGTTACATCCTCAAAAAATTCCAGTGGATTAGTCAAGCACGATTTACCTTTTGTAAATCCATGTTGACTTTGTCTGAGTCTGTCACTGTTTTCCAAGTGCTCTGCTATTACATCTTTTATAATGGACTCTAGCATTTTCCCCACTACCGATGTCAGGCTTACCGGTCTGTAATTCCCCGTTTTCTCTCTACCACCTTTTTTGAATAGTGGGGTAACATTAGCTACCCTCCAATCCATGGGTACTGTTCCAGGAGGTTCATTAACAGACACCACGGCCATGACTTTGCCCCGTGCCCGTGGTGACCAGCACGCTTTCTTCGATAGGAGAAGAGGGTGTGCAGGCGGGTTCGACCTCCTCTGCTGTCCAGAGTTGTGCAGGAACTTCTGCCGGAAAGTAGGGAGTGGTTAGTGACATCATGTGAGGTATTTAGCGAATGTAGCTGTCACGGCGCAATAGCTGGCATACAATGTGCCAAATGTGAGGGTTGTATTGTTTGGGAGTATGAGAAGAACTTGGAATTCTGAGTTCAGCGATTTATAGGACAGTGAAGGGATGCAGGGAGGAGAAGTATTGTGAGTAGTTTCTCTGTCTCTCTACCTCTCCTCCTTTAAGACACCCCTTAAAACCTACCTCTTTGACCAAGCTTGGGTTGTTTTACTATGTTAAAGGCACTATATAAATGCAAGTTGTTATTGTTTGTTGTAGTCGTGAAGCTGGAGGTGGTGGAGGTAAGAGAGCAGTATTCATACCTTGACAACTCTGGTGAGGAAATTAATCTATTTGCAGCATTGCAGTCCTGACCTTGGAACTAAGCTCCTGGCATTAACATTCTCTCTGATCTCTTTCCACTGGCGTCAACAGGTGTTGCATGGAGGGCTTTCTGCTTCCTGGGGAGAACTGGATCGTCCTCCTCCTGTCCACTGGCTAGACCAGGCCCTCTAAAGTAGCATCAGACAACCCGGGGGGCCCAATAAACAGGCATACAGCCAATGAATAGCAGCGGTTGCGTTGGCTGCACGCCTGACTCATTATAATGAAGTCCCAGCTTGAGTTGAATGTGCTGCCTGGGACCTTATGAACAGGCACGTGCAGCATTTTGTGCATGATCAAATTTCTAGGCCCAAGTGTCCGCTTCAAAAATTTGGTTGTTTGCTGCAACGTCTCATCCACCACAAATTCAAAATGCCTGTTATTGGAAATGTTGCATTCTCGTACCCATAGTCGCGTACTTCAGCCTTTGCTATTCTTTTGTCCATTTTGTAAGATTATTATTATTTTTAATAGAAAAACATCGAGTGGTGGCAGCATTTTAAAAAAAAATTACAACCGTGGGTGGTGCTGTGAGGTTAACGTTGCGTGACCTAACAGTACATTACCTGAAGGTGCATGACTGGGCCAGACAAAGCAAAAATTGGAAACCCACATTTGGTATCATGCAGGTTTAAAAAAAAAATGAAACATGCCTCTGCCAAAATTGGGTAAATCCCTTGGAGAAATAAAATGCAGAATGTTAAAAAAAAATAAAAATAAAATGGCAAAATTAAAGTGAAGGTGAATTGTAGGAATGAGCAGCAAGGGTGCAGAAATAAGAAGTCAATTAAAATGCATCACTTGTCGCAGGAATTGGCTGTTGGGATCCGCCCCTCCTTGCCCACTGAGGCAGATATCGGATGCAGGAACCGTACCAACCTCAAATAAGGCTGAACCGTTCTCCCCCTCTCTTTCGCACTCACACTCTTAATCCTTCTCACCCTCTCTCGCACTCTTAATCCCTTTCGCCCTCAATCTCTCGCCCTCGCTCCCTCTCCACCCCTCCACCCTCTCTTCCCTCTACCACCTCTCTTTCTGATATTAGCAGAGACAGTGTGAATGAGTAATTTATAAAAACATTAAGGGTGAGAGTAATAGCAAGGGAGATTATGGAAAAGTAACATAGACGAATGGATTCTATATCGAGTTCTTGGCGAGTCTCCAGACCTCTTGACGTTTCCATGGGTTAGGTGAAGGGTTGCTAACTCCAGTTGACCATACTCCTGGAGTTTTCATCACATGAACTCGCGTCTCCAACTGCCCTGCCCGATCAAACAAACTGTTAAATGAAAAAAATATACTTTTTTAAAGCACCTGGGTTGCTCGCAGCTGTGTCCAGGAGATTAATCTTTAATTCTTGTAGTCTCCAGGGCAATCCTGAAGGGTTGGCAACCAATGTTCCCTCTAAGCTGCGCAGCCGTGCAGTAATGGGAAGGGTCCCACACAAGCCGCTCAACGGCTTTTACATTGTAAATACTGAACATGCGCAGAAATTTTAAGGGACCGCGAATTAAAAGAAACAGGCTGCGCAGAACAAAGCACAGCTTACAATTAATATTTTTGGCAGCCCTATTTAGGTGCCCCATTACCGACACATGAAGCACCATGGCAATGATTCCTCCCCCCCCCTACCGGCCAATAGTTTGCTGCTCAGAAAGGACAAAGCACTCCTGGAACAGTGAAAATGGAGCTAGTCTGACAGGAGCCTTATGCATGCAGAGTGCTCCCAATTCCCTGAGATAAACGAAGCCCCTGCTAAGACAAATTTCAGTACAGGTAAGATATAGGCAAGTGTAGCCTACTTTCCAAACTACCCATGACCAATATCACAGAAGATCTAATAGCAGTTTTAATAATTGGTGTGTTCTGTTGGTCCCTGCCCTTTGTTCCCAATTTTATTTTATTTTTCCTTAAAGGCTCTAACCTCTACACCTGGGTGCCCTTGTACACAAATCACTGAAAGTTAACATGCAGGTACAGCAAGCAATTAGGAAAGCAAATGGTATGTTGACCTTTATTACAAGAGGATTTGAGTGTAAGAGTAAAGACGCCTTGCTGCAATTATATAGGGCCCTGGTGAGACCACACCTGGATTATTGTGTAGAGTTTTGGTCTCCCTACCTAAGGAAGGATATACTTGCCATAGAGGGAGTACAACAAAGGTTCACCAGACTGATTCCTGAGATGGGGGGATTGTCCTATGAGGAGAGATTGAGTAGACTAGGCCTATATTCTCTAGAGTTTAGAAGAATGAGAGGTGATCTCATTGAAACATACAAAATTCTTACAGGGCTTGACAGGGTAGATGCAGGGAGGATATTTCCCCTGGCTGGGGAGTCTAGAACCAGGGGTCACAGTCTCAGAATAAGGGGTCAGCCAATTAGGACTGAGATGAGGAGAAATTTCTTCACTCGGAGGGTGGTGAATCTTTGGAATTCTCGGCCCCAGAGGGCTGTGGAGGCTCAGTCGTTGAGTATATTCAAGACCGAGATCGATAGATTTTTGAATATTAAGGAAATCAAGGGATATGGGGATAGTGCAGGAAAGTGGAGATGAGGTAGAAGATCAGCCATGATCTTATTGAATGGCGGAGCAGGCTCGAGGGGCCAAATGGCCTACTCCTGCTCCTATTTCTTATGTTCTTAAGTTCTTGGTGTCTTGCTCTATGGTCATTGGCAGCTCTCTTGCACCTTGCCCAAGAGGCTTTTCTTCAAGTGTGAACAGTGTGTACAGGCAGTGAGTACTGGCAGTCTATTCAGCAGTAGAGGGCGTCACAGCTGAGGCCTCTCCTGTTGCCATTCACACTTTCCAGCAGGGATTGCTGGATAATGATTAGTAGCATAAACTCTGTCTGATTGTAGCATTCCATTACCTCTTGTGTTGTGATCAGCCAGCAGCACATAACAAGGATTACATTTGAGGATTTCTGGTCTGTATGACTTAGTATCCCATTGGGTGTTACATTTACCCACTAAGCCAACAGAGATGCCACAGGCTCCAGTTCTGAACCAGTTTGCATTTAATATGGCCAATCTAAATATGTTACAATATTGCAGCATATGTGTGAATGGCAACAGGAGAGGGCTCACCTGTGAAGCCCTCTACTGTTGTATGTGTGATTGGGAATGCAAACCTGCTCGACTCATGGTGTCAATCCAGGAAATAAATATAAAAATACATTAGATGCATTTTCAGATTAAAATATACCCTCTTCTCCATGTGTGAAGTACATCAAAAAGCAATGTGGTATTGGGATGGACACCAGACAAGTGAACACATTTTACTTATCACAGTATTAATAATATTTGGATTAATGCAATGCCTTTGTTATATTTTTTCTTTAACCATGCATTTTTACACTTCAGCAAACAGAGACCCAATAGCGAAGATGCTAGGCCCAAGCTTTGCTACAGTGGAAGGAGAGGACAAATCTATGCTGCGTTTACTGGAAAAAGTGAAGAAAGGTGATGAAGAACCTCAGGCTGAAGTTCAAATGAAGTTGTTTCTGCTTCTCCAGCAGCTAGATATGCAGCTTCTAAATACTTCTTTACAGAAAATTTCGCAGTAAGTATTGCAAATAAAATGTTCACATTTGAGCTATGTTCATTATGAATGTGGTATTTTAGAGAGAAACCTTATATCTATATATTTAAATCGGTACTTCTGTCATTCTGTCTATCTATCTGTCTTTCTGTCTTTCTGTCTATCTGTCTGTCTGTCATCGCGTGTGCGTTGCGGGTATGCACTCGAAAGTTACAGGGCGTACCTACGCGCGCGTTACCTCCAAAGAAAGCTTACGCTTCCGAGACGGTTTTAAGCGTATTTACGTTTCGGCCGGGCTAAAATTGCGCCTGCGGTATCCCAAAAACCTTCAACATTCCGCTCATTAGCATCTCATTATCCGCTCATTAGCGACAGAGTGACCTCGAGCTCGACCAATCGTACGCCGGGTTGCTGGCGTGTGCCGCCGGGCCAATCGGTGCGTGTGTGGCCGGGCTTTATCGTTCTGAACCGAGGTGAGTCGCCGCCATCTTCATTCCAAACTTTTCCTTTCTTTTTCCCGCTTTCTGCGTCTTAAAAAAAAAGTTGCTTTTAAAACACATAGGGCTAGATTTTCAGTATAGACAGTTTTGGGGCGCTAAGCTTAGCGCCCGCCCGAAGTTATCGCCCGCCCCAAAGTAGCGCCCCGTTGCCGGAAATTCAGTGGCTTCGCCCTAAGAGGTTGGTGGAGCGCTAAAACAGGCGTTCCACTAGTATCTTTAGGCGCTAAGCCGGCGGTGGAGAGCGCAACACCCGAGCTCGGGCGCAGCGCACGGCAGACACTCTGGTGCCAGTGAGCTCTTAAAGGGGAAGGGTGCATGTGTTTTTTTCAAATGCAAAGTCTGGGATGATGATGGTGGAGGAGGAGGAGGAGGAGGAGGAGGAGGAGGAGGAATAATGACAACACACTGGTTACTTCCACACAACACATGCAGAGTGCCTTTTATACGAGTGCCCTTTAATTTGCGCTCCCCAGGGTGTGTTGCGTTCCATTTTACAAACGCTCTGGACGCCAGCCGCACAATGGGACGGTCCGACTGAAGTTTGGATTCGGGGCGGCCAAAGGGCGTTGCACGAGGATGTGACGTCATTTTTTGCGCGCGCATCCGGGCGGGCGCTAAACTTTGCGCCGGCGCTAACGGGCAACTTAATTTGGGGCGGGGCGCAAACTGCGCTGCGCCCAGGCGCTACACGCATAGCGCCCGAAAATCACTTCTCTTAAGGCGCTAACTGCTGGCGCAAGCAACTGAAAATCTAGCCCATATTGTTTTAAAAAAAAATGATTTAGAAAGTAATTAACTTATCTAATCTCATTAATTTTCCTACCTTTCCCCGTTTTTCCAGGTAGGCCTAGAAGCCTCGGCGTCTCCTCCGCACCCACGCCCGAGCTAGGCACCTCCCGGCCCCACTCGAAGGCTAGAGGGCCGAGCCTCAGCCCAGCGCCGCTAGGGTGCGCGCGCAGCAGGAGCTGAGACGCGCTGTCTCTCTCTGGCTGGCCCGGGGGCGGGGCTTGCTGAGCGTCCAGCGTTACCCTGGCAACCGGGCCCACCGGACGTCTTCCCACAGCCGCAATCGGCGGTCTTCACCTCGGGGGGGGGGGGGCCGCGACCCTCGGGCGGCGGGTGGGGGGCCGCGCGCGCAGCAGGAGCAGCTGAGACGCGGCGTCTCTCTGGCTTGGTCAGCGTCACGGTTACCCTGGCAACCGGGCCCGCCAGCCGATCTTCACCTCGGGGGGGGGGGGGTGACCCTCGGGGGGCGGGGGGCGCGCGCAATCGCCGGTCTTCACCTCGGGGGGCGACCCTCGGGGGGGGCGCCCCCCGCCCTCCCTCCCCTTCCTCTCCCCCCCTTTTCCCCCCCGCCCTCCCCCCTCCCTTCCCCCCCTGCCCTCCCTTCCTCCCCGCCCTCCCCCCTCCCTCCCCCCCGCCCTCCCTTCCCCTGCCCCTGCCCTCCCTTCCCCCCTCCCTTCCCCCCGCCCTCCCTTCCCCGCCCTCCCCCTCCCCTCCTCCCTCCTCCCCCTCCCTCCCCCTCCCTCCCCTCCCTCCCCCCCTTCCCCCTCCCTCCCCCTCCCTCCCCTCCCTCCCTCTCTTCCCCCCTCCCCTCCCTCTCTTCCCCCCAGTCGCTCTCTCTCTTCCCCCCAGTCGCTCTCTCTCTTCCCCCCGTCGCTCTCTCTCTTCCCCCCAGTCACTCTCTCTCTTCCCCCCAGTCGCTCTCTCTTCCCCCCAGTCGCTCTCTCTCTCTCTTCCAACAACAACATTCCCTCGAAAAAGCCTCGGCACCGCCGGGCACTTCAGCTAGTCTATATATATAAAGCGGCTCTTCTGTCTGTCTGTCCGCCTGGTCTCTATACGTTTGGAAGTTACAGAGCGTACCGACGCGCGCGTCGCCTCAAAAGAAAGCTTGCGATTCCGGACCGGTCATAGGCGTATTTACGTTTCGGCCGGACAAAAATCCCGCCCGCGGTATCCCAAAAACATTCAGCGTTCCGCTCATTAGCATCTCATTAGCGACCGTGTGACGTCGAGGTCTTCCTACAGTTGAGTGTCGAGTGACTCGACGATTGACCAATCCTACGCTTCGGTGACCTGACTGGTCGACCAATCGGTGCGTGTGTGGGCGGGCCTTATCCTTCTGAACCGAGGTGAGTGGCCGCCATCTTGATTTTCCACGATTTTTTCCCCCACACTTTCTGTGTGTTAGGGAACTAAGGTAAATATTTCAATTATGTGTTAGGCAATTAATTAACAATTTATTTGAGTTTTATATTGTGTTTACCAACCCCCCCCCCTCCTCCTCACCCTCGCGCAGGGGGGACTCTGGGCCTGAAGCTGAAAAAATTTCTCTCTCTCTCTCTCTTCCCTCTCTCTCTCGCTCCTTCTCCTCTTCCCTCTCTCTCCTTCTCCTCTTCCCTCTCTCTCCTTCTACTCTTCCCTCTCTCCTCTTCCCTCTCTCTCCTTCTCCTCTTCCCTCTCTGTCTCTCTCTACTTCCCCCTCTCAGGTGTCGCGGACGGAGCGCGGGCGCGCCGCCCGAAGTTTCCCGCTTGCTAATGGCCTTGCCGGCTCCCGCGGGCCGCTCGCACTGACCGCGCATGCGCCGCCCGCACTCACCGCGCATGCGCCGCCCACACTCACCGCGCATGCGCTGCCCGCCCGCCCGCAGCGGCCGTCCATCAGCCGCGCGATACGTGGGGGACCTCAGCAATGGCACCGGACCTCAGGCGCTAGGCAGGGGGAAGGGCCGGAGAGAGGGACAGAGGGGAGTGGGGGAGCGGGGGAGGGGAGGGGGGGAGAGGGCGACGGGGGGGGAGGGAGAGAGGGGAGGGAGAGAGGGGGAGGGAGGGATAGGACAGGGAGAGGACATGACAGGGAGAGGGGGGACACACAGGGGCAGGGAGACCAAACGCCCCAAAATTGCCCTCGCACCCCAAAATTGCCCTCGCAACGCGGGGCTCGCTAGGCAGGGGGAGGGGCCAGAGAGAGTGACAGAGGGGAGTGGGGGAGGGGTGGGGTGGGGGGGGAGAGGGAGACAGGGGAGGGGAGGGGAGGGAGGAGAGGGGAGGGAGAGAGGGGAGGGGAGGGAGGGAGAGAGGGGAGTGGAGGGAGAGAGGGGAGGGAGGGATAGGACAGGGAGAGGACATGACAGGGAGAGGGGGGACACACGGGCAGGGAGACCAAACGCCCCAAAATTGCCCTCGCGCCCCAAAATTGCCCTCGCAACGCAGGGCTCCCCAGCTAGTACTTCATATAGCATGGAACTGATGTCGTAGCATAAGAACAAGAATATAAAGATCACAATTTGAATTATACATTCCATATACACTTATTAGAACATTTTATATTGTTTACTTTTTGTTCCCCTTTTAAGTTTAAAAAAAATTCCATCATCTCTACGCGAAGAATTATTTTCCAGTTGAATAGCAGGAATCGATGTTCAAGATTCAATCAATGCTGTTCCTGGTTTGTCTGCTGGGAAATTTGAGAGTGATTCACCTCCTGTTTTTTTTTTCCTTCCCTTCCTGTATGGAAGTATTTGGCCTCTGCTTCGTGCCTTCTCTTGACAGAAAAGTTGAGATTAAGTAGTTCATTGTGAATGATAGCAAAATACTGCAGATGTTGGAAATCTGAAATAACAACAGAAAATGCTGGAAAATTCAGCAGGTCAGGCAACATCCGTGGAGAGAAATTTGAGTTGACGTTTCGGGTCGAACCCTTCTTCAAAACTGGAAAGAAAAGAAAATAGATCGAAGGCAGGGCTGCGATTGGACAAAAGAAGTGAAAGAGACCAAAGTAGTAGAAGAGACAATAAAAGGTGTTCGAAGTCAGACGAGATGGTAATAGGCTGAGATTAGGTGTGAAGTGTACTGGCAGGGCAAGAGATAGCTGCCAGGTGGGAGAGTGCAAGCGGAGGAGATGTAACACCTGCCCCTATACCTCCCCCCTTCCCACTGTCCAGGGCCCCAAACACCCCTTCCAGGTGAAACAGTGATTTACTTGTACTTCTCGCAATCTAGTATACTGTATTCGCTGCTCACGATGCAGTCTCCTCTACATTGGAGAGACCAAACGCAGATTGGGTGACCGCTTTGCGGAACACCTCCGTTCAGTCCGTAAGGGTGACTCCGAGCTTCCGGTTGCCTGTCATTTTAATTCACCGCTCCATTCCCACTCGGACCTCACCGTCCTTGGCCTCTTGTATTGTTCCACGGAAGCTCAACGTAAACTCGAGGAACAGCACCTCATCTTCCGATTAGGCACTTTGCAGCCTTCCGGACTCAATATCAAGTTCAACAATTTCAGATCATAACCTCGGCCCCCATTAATTTTTTACCTGTAATTTTTCCACTCTTTTCCCCGCCCCCCCCCCTTTTCTTTTGTTTCACTCTCCCACCTGGCAGCTATCTCTTGCCCTGCCAGTACACTTCACACCTAATCTCAGCCTATTACCATCTCGTCTGGCTTCGAACACCTTTTATTGTCTCTTCTATTTCTTTTGTCTCTTTCACTTCTTTTGTCCGATCGCAGCCCTGCCTTCGATCTATTTTCTTTTCTTTTCAGTTTTGAAGAAGGGTTCAACCCGAAACGTCAACTCAAATTTCTCTCCACGGATGTTGCCGGATCTGCTGAGTTTTTCCAGCATTTTCTGTTGTTAGTTAATTGTGAATGATGTGTATGGATCCCTTTTTTCTATTCTGGAGCACAACTTTTGTGTTTTATTATATTATCTGATGTATGATAGCATTATCTGATATTATCTGTGTCAGCTGCGCCTCAGTGGGTAGCACTCTCCTCTGAGTCAGAAGGTTGTGGGTTCAAATCCCACTCCAGAGACTTGAGGACAAAAATCTAGGCTGCCACTCCAGTGCTGTGCTGAGGGAGTGCTGCGCTGTCGGAGGTGCCGTCTTTCAGATGAGAGGTTAAACTGAGGCCACCGTCTGCGCTCTCAGGTGGATGTAAAAGATTCCATGGCACTATTTCGAAGAAGAGCAGGGGAGTTCTCCCCGGTGTCCTGGCCAATATTTATCCCTCAATCGACATCTAAAAAACAGATTATCTGGCCATTATCACATTGCTGTTTGTGGGAGCTTGCTCTGCGCAAATTGGTTGCCGTGTTTCCTACATTACAACAGTGATTACACTTCAAAAGTACTTCATTGGCTGTAAAGCGCTTTGGGATGTCCGGTATATGTGAAAGGCGCTATATAAATGCAAGTCTTTTTTTCTTCATGATCATGTACAAGCTAGAAGGATTAGAGTTTGAAAAACATGGGGCTGGATTTTGCCAATTGGGAGCTTTTGGAGACAGGACTCACACTTGTCGGGTTTTAGTCCCGCCTCCATCGACTTCTGGCCAACCCACGCTATTTTCCCTTGATTGACCTTGTTAAGCCCGCCCAGCGGGCTTTGCAGGCCAATTAAGGGAAAGCCGGTTACAGAGAATGTCAAAAAAAATTTGACAGATGAATTGTCATCGTTTGACAGCTCTGTGAAGCTGTCAAACACTAACATTCTCTATAGTTTGATAAGTTCTTGAATTCAAGACTCATCAAACCTCTTTCTTTAGCAGAACTTAGATGGTTGTTGCATTGGAGAATGCAGCAGCCATCTGTTATCTCTGCCGGTGAGTTGCGAGAGTCTCCGCATCTCCAACTCGTGAAGCCTGCAGGAAGAAACAAAGGTAAGTAAACTTTTTCTAACACTTTCCACTTACTTCACATTCTCACCTTTCCACACTTGCACCCATCACTTATCTTCACAGCGCACTTTTGCATCCCTCCGACCCCCGCAGACCCACTGCTCACCTCGGTGACCCTGCCAGGGTTCGCAGCCTTCGGGAAGCCCGCACTTGTGTGGGTAAAATGGGGATAATCCTCTTATCTGCTTGTTAACTACCTGTTAACAGGCAGTTAAGTGGCTGTAATCCCCTTCCCGCCTCCAAGGAGCCGGGACCCGGCACGGGTCGGCTACCTGCCTCCTGGCAAGATGGCACGGAGGCAGGTTGGGGGCGGGATGGGCACCCACCCCCAGATTCTGCCATTTTCCCCGGCAGTCCCGCCTCCATACCCGCCTCCCCAGGGCAGGCAAGATCGCGCCTATGGAATGTTACTGTGGCTAAGATAATGGGTGTGAACCAAAAATAACTACATTTTGGTTGTAATTTTTAAAAGATTTTAAAATATTTTTTCCTACAATATACCAATTTGTGTAGAATTGTTTTAGATGAATTATTTTTCTATGTTTGAAAATTTGCAATTTAGTTGTATAGATTTTTTTTCCTTTAAATCATTTGCTTTTGTACTTTAGCTTTGTGTTTTTATTTTGTATCTGCTGCCATTCTTCAGTTAACTCTACTGTCTGTGGCTATTGTGATCTGTGTAGCCCATTACTGGCTTTCCATGTCCCGGTTTAGAAACCTCAGATTGCATACCTGCGTGTCCAGAATTGGCCCTGGCAATCTGTACGCTGCATTTTCCATATGATAATCCTTTTTACTGTTTATTCCATTGCTTTTCTGTCTTCTTGCCCATTGTTGATTTCTCTGGCAATCTGTGCACAATATTTCCCACGTGCTCACCTATGTTGTGGCTACTCTGCATGTTGTTCTCTCCATGGCTGGAAGGAGGGTTCTGAGCCATATTTCCAGGATGTCTGTCTCCTTGCTGTTGCAATTAATGTCCTTCTGTCCATACAAAAGCAAAATACTGCGGATGCTGGAAATCTGAAATAAAAACAGAAAATGCTGGAAATAATCAGCAGGTCAGGCAGCATCTGTGGAGAGAGAAACAGAGTTAACGTTTCAGGTCGCTGACCCTGCCTGGTTTTAGTCCCGCCTCCATCAGCCTCTGGCCAACCAGCGGGATCGTCCCCTGATTGACCTTGTTAAGCACGCCTGGCGGGCTCAGCAGGCCAATTAGATGGAAGTCAGTGACAGAGCACGTCAACGTTTGACGTGTCGCCTGTCAAGAATTTTTGAAAGAAGAAATGTCATCGTTTGACAGTTCTGTGAAGCTGTCAAACACTGACATTCTGTGTAATTTGATGAGTTCTTGTGTTCAGGACTCATCAAACCTTTCTACTTTGTAGAAATCAGATGACTGTTGGATCGGAGGATCCAACAGCCAGTCTGTGATCTCTACAATGGAGATGTCGGGACTTCAGCTCCACAGTGGCTGAAGGCTGTAGGCAGAAACAAAGGTAAGTGAACATTTTCTAACACTTTACACTCACCTCACATACTTACCACTCCACACTTGCACCCATCACTCGCCTCTACATCGCACTTTCAGACACCTCCGACCTCCGCAGACCCTCTACTTGGCTCCTACACCCTGGCGGGGTTCCCCAAGGTCAGGAAGCCCGCACTTCGCAACGAAAAATGGGGATAATCCTATTTTCTGCCTGTTAACAGGCAGTTAATAGGCTTTAATCCCTTTTCCGCCTCTCGGAGACGGGGCTTGGGGCAGGACGGCTTCCTGCCTCCTGGCAAGAGGGCACGAAGGCCACCCGCCCCCAAAATCTGCAACTTTCCTGGCTGCCCCGCCTCCATACCCGCCTCCTCGGGGCTGAGAAAATCCAGCTCACTGTGTCTGTTAACTCTGACCACCAGCTGAGCTGCCTCACTCTAGACAGAAAGATTGTGAATAGTGAGAAATGAGACTAAAATGTGAAAGTAAATACTGCAATCTGGACCATCAAGCTATTCTTAACTAAGAGATTGATATTGTTTTAGTGTGACCTTAAAAGTCTCGTTACTACTGTGTCTGAATGTGTGCCTATAATTGACACTGATACTAGGTGAAATATTATGCTAGCTTCCTGTCCTAGCAGAGGGACTGCTTTGCAAATTAGGCATACGCATGGGTGGCCATTTTAGGCTAGCAAGCTAATTGGCTCTTACTGTGCATTATAAAGGAGAAGGTGACATTATTTTTCAAGAATAACTTTTGTACCTATCCTTATTTTCAGTAGTGCTTTCTATGATAGGACAGGAAATCGGTCTGCTTTGATATCTTCCCTTGATGGATAAAATTGCCAAAATTTTAAAATTTTGCAGAAATCACTTCAAATTAATTGTAAGCCTGTTACAATATCAGGAATTTAGATAAATCTCTGCCATTTTAATTGTTGAAATTACTACTTATTATATTGTTTGCAGAGCCAAAGTTTATGATAATTTGGTATGGGCAGTCTGCATATTCAAATTCTGGCACAGGTTGTGAGGTTCTGGCACCATTATGCTTTACAGACCTTGCAAATATCTGGCTTGCCCAACATATTAAATGGGTATTTTTTCCAGATGTTACAGTAATACATTTTTTCGAGTAAAATGTTTGGTGCTGATTTAATACACAGAAAATAAAAGCTGGAACTAACTGAATAAAGGAAATGGTCGAATAGAACAGAAGGTGATTTAATTATATTTTCATGCTTTGCTTTCCCTTTCCCCTTTTTTAAGAGAAGTGCGGCTGAACCCTCCGGCTATCAAGAATGATGTGCAATTGCTCCAGTCTTTCTCTGGTGAAGGAGACAGGACCGTTTTAAAATCTATCAACTACACATCAGGTATTTACATGGAGAGTTGAATCAATTAAAAGGGTTACGTACTGAACAATAAAAATTGGGCTCTGTGCTTAATCCAAGGAGATTATAGTATAATTTTAACATATTAGCTACCTCTTGTTTGATTTTTTTAATAGAATATGAATTTTCTAATGGATGCCGAGCCCCACCATGGAGACAAGTACATGGAGATATTTGCTACCTGATTATTGAAACTCATGACACTGATACCTTGTATGTCACCTGTAGCACAGCTGGAGTTTTCCTAAATGGGGTAAGTAACTAAGTTGAAATGAAAAATAGCTTTGTGACTTCATAATTTTTCACACAATTCTATGTATAGTGCTAGTATATTACTATTAACATTTTCAAACTGTAACACCAGTTTTGCAGAATAACATTAGTTTTGATTCTTTAGGGTCTGATGAAGGACAGTAGAGACATTATCTATGACCGAAATGGTGATATCTACAAGGATCTTATTACATTTCTTAAGGAAAAATCTTCTACATTTGCAGAAAATCTTACTCGAATTCAACAGGTAAAATTGGAGTATTTTCACATTTAAAAAAAAGCTTGTCAGCCAGGATGATTGTAACTGTACAATAAAACAGTCTGAATCTTGCATTGATATTGCTGTCTACATAACGTGCAGTCCTCAGTGCATACATAATTATTGACTAAGAGGAGTACTGAGTAAAAGACTGTTGAAATTGCATAACTTATTTTCTAAAAATATCAAAACATAGCAAGATGGATATATTTTTCATGTACGAGTGATCATTTCATTTTCTATTTCTTTATTTAGTTGTCAGTGGAAAACTAAATGGGGGAGAAATTGGGTATGTAGCGCCACCTATTAGCGCCTAAAGAGGGCAGTCAGTGGCTGTAGCGCCACTGGCCCGCCTCCCGCGATATTCAGCGGGGGCACTAATGGTGGCGTTAGCCTGTTGCGCTGCGCCGCCACCAATGACATCATCGGTGTGTGCAGCGCCCCGATCGCGATATTTGGTAGCGAACACCGCTGTAGCGCCGTTCGCTACCTGCGCCCGGTTCACGGGGCCTTGCTGTGCCAGCAGTGGCGCAAGTTAAGGTGGAGGTGTGGGGCGGCGGCCGCCTGCCAGCACCTCCGTCCCCGGCCTCCTGACCCCCCCCCCGCGGCATTGCTGGCTGTTTCCCGAGAGCCCGGCACTTCTCCTCGGTGCCGGGCTCTTTTGCCGGCACTCGCGATCAGGGATCGCGCTGTTGCAGGCCCCTCCTCCTTAACAATGAGAGGAAGGCCTGCAGTACCGCAGTGTGCCGCGCCGCAGCGTGTGGCACTGCGGCACATTGCGCTGTGATATTCAGTTTCAGCGCCCTAAGAGGGACGCGGAGCGCCTCGAGCCTCGCCCCGTCTCCCTCTAGGGGCACTGAAACTGAATTTCTGATGTTCGCTAATGCTCCGAACGCTGCGCAAAAATCAGCGCCCAGGCGAACTTGGCGCCACTTTGGCGCCTCAACCCAATTTCTCCCCCAATGAGTCTAAAATAAATAAGCTGTAATCAAATCTCATTACGTATAACAGATTGAAATCTAATCACAGCAATTAAATCACGGTATTCAATTATCACTTATTGGTCAGATTTCAAATAGTAAAATTCACAAAAGTTTGAACTAAATTCCATGATAATCAAAGTGGACTATCACACCACCAACTGCTTTCTTTCACACATTCAATATAATCTGACATGATCTACATTGTCCTCTACATTGGGTTATTATGCTTACGGTAACATTTTAAGAGGTTAATTTCAGCAGAATGGTTTGTCCCCTCAGCTGTAGCAGCCAGTTAGAGTTTTAAAATTAGGCTGTTCTTCTCTTGATGAAACCACCAATGCATCTTGAAAGCTAAAAATAATAGCAAAATGAAAGGAATCCCCACTGGAAAACTGAATTGCATTGCTTTACAAAGTAATACTATATATTTTAAACTGGCTAACAAAATTACTATTTTTTTAATACTTGTTCACGGGATGTGGGCGTCACTGGCAAGGCCAGCATTTATTGCCCATCCCTAACTGCCCTTGAGAAGGTGGTGGTGAGCCACCTTCTTGAGCTGGTGCAGTCCATGTGGTGAACGTACTCCCACAGTGCTGTTAGGGAGGGAGTTCCAGGATTTTGACCCAGTGACTATGAAGGAATGGCAATATATTTCCAACTCAGGATAGTGTGTGACTTGGAGGGGAACTTGCAGGTGGTGGTGTTCCCATGAGCCTGCTGCCCTTGTCCTTTGAGGCGGTAGAGGCCGTGGGTTTGGGTGGTGTTGTCAAAGAAGGCTTGGTGAGTTGCTGCAGTGTATCTTGTAGATGGTACATACTGCAGCTATGGTGGAGGGAGTGAATTTTTAAGGTGGGATTTGCCACCCCATCCCATTCTAGTTCATAGAATACTCTCACACGTTCATGTGAAAACTTGATACTGCATTGTTGGGGCAGGATGAAATTTTAATTAGTGCAATATGTGACCTTATTAGTTTTATCTCCTTGTTGCTTCAAATGTGTCTGGATAAAATAGGAATCTAAAATTTGAGATGTAAATTGATGTGGTGCTATTCAGTTTTAACTTTTTCCCCTCTCCAGAATATAAATTAACTGTAGTAAAATAATACCACAATCTGACTAACTAATAGTTCATTGTTGAAGGCATATCTGAGAATCATTATGGTATGAACTGTTGATGTTCCTTTACTTTCTCCCCTCTCATTTTCTCCCCATTTCCCTCTTCCCTTGACAATGGCAACCTATGTTGGGATAGGTCTCTGTGGGCAGTACTGGCTCTCTTTTGTCTCACTCAGGTGGCAATTCTTCATGCTGAGCATAGACAAAGAATATTGATGGCTTTTTTGTCATTTCACACATTCAGAGCTGAGCCTTACCCAATTTCCAGATATGTGCTTCCAGCGGAAATCACTGGATAATGATGTGAACCATGGCCAATTATCCTCTACAAAAGCGAAATACTGCGGATGCGGGAAATCTGAAATAAAAACAGAAAATGCTGGAAATACTCAGCAGGTCAGGCAGCATCTGTGGAGAGAAACAGAGTTAACATTTCAGGTTGATGACCCATCGTCAGAACTGAAAAAAGCTAGAGATGGAACAGGTTTTTAAGCAAGTGTAGGGGCAGGGAAGGAAGGGAGGGGAGGAAAGAACAAAAGGGAAGGTCTGTGATAGGATGGAAGGCAGGAGAGATTAAGAGACAAAAGGGATGATGGTGCAAGGCAATAGGAGATGATAATGGGACAAGTTAAGAAACAAACGATGACTCTAGATGAAGTGCAAATGGCAATGGCAGAATGATCGACAGCTGCCATGTGAGAGAGAAAAAAAAGAGAAAATGATGGGGGCAGAGGTTATGGTCTGAAATTGTTGAACTCGATGTTGAGTCCAGAAAGCTGTTATGTGCCTAATCGAAAGATGAAGTGCT
Organism: Somniosus microcephalus; assembly: GCF_052327205.1. Taxonomy (NCBI): domain Eukaryota; kingdom Metazoa; phylum Chordata; class Chondrichthyes; order Squaliformes; family Somniosidae; genus Somniosus; species Somniosus microcephalus. The sequence goes on from NC_140991.1 coordinate 63,674,277, forward strand.
GTTCCTTGAGCTTACGTTGAGCTTCATTGGAACAGTGTAAGACGCTGAGGATGGAGAGATCAGAGTGGGAGTGGAGCAGAGAGTTAAAGTGACAGGTGACCGGAAGCTTGGGGTCACCCTTACGGACTGAACAGAGGTGTTCTGCAAAGTGGTCACCCAATCTGCGTTTGGTCCCCCCAATGTAGAGGAGACCACATCGTGAGCAGCGAATACAGTATACTAAATTGCAAGAAGTACAAGTAAATCGCTGTTTCACCTGGAAGGAGTGTTTGGGGCCCTGGACAGTGGGAATGGAGGAGGTAAAAGGGCATGTGTTGGATCTCCTGCGCTTGCACGTGAAGGTGCCGGGCGAAGGGATGTTGGGGGTGATAGAGGAGTGGACCAGGGTGTCGCGGAGGGAGCGGCCCCTGTGGAATGCTGAAAGGGGAGGTGAGAGGAAGATATGCTTGGTGGTGGGATCACACTGGAGGTGGCGGAAATGGCGGAGGATGATCCGTTGAATGTGGAGGCTGTTGGGGTGAAAAGTGAGGTCCGTGGTTCCGGGAGGGAGGGGAAGGGGTGAGAGCAGAAGTGTGGGAGATAGAACGGACACGGTCACGCGCCGTGTGAACCACAGTAGAGGGGAATCCTCGGTTGAGGAAAAAGGAAGACATGTCGGAAGCACTAGTATGGAAAGTGGCATCGTCAGAGCAGATGTGGCGGTGACGGAGAAACTGGGAGAATGGAATAGAGTCCTTACAGGAAGCGGGGTGGGAGGAAGTGTAGTCCAGGTAGCTTTGGGAGTCGGTGGGCTTATAATGAATGTTTGTCAAAAGCCTATCCCCAGAGATGAAGACAGAGAAGTCGAGGAAGGGTAGGGAAGGGAAGAGTCGGAGATGGACCATGTGAAGGTGAGGGAAGGGTGGAAATTGGAAGCAAAGTGAATGAAATTTTCTATTTCAGGGCGAGAGCAGGAAACAGTACCGATACAGTCATCAATGTACCGGAAAAAGAGGTGAGAGAGGGGACCTGAGTAGGACTGGAACAAAGAATGTTCCACATATCCCACGAAAAGGCAGGCATAGCTAGGACCCATGCGGGTTCCCATAGTCAATTATCTGCTCCCTGGCTCGGAAGCATTAAGACATAATGGGGCAGTAATTCGGCTCGGGTGACTGCCGCGCGTGCAAGGCCCCAAGGTGGACTTACCCGGCGCGCCGACATCTGAAATCTGGCCCGCAATGACATTCCTGTGACTGGCCAGCTTGAGGTCCTGCCGCGCTGTGCGTGCGTGACCCAGCGGCGTACTTAGTGCGATGAGCCGGCTGGGATCACGTGAGCACAGGGCAACCAATGGGAGGTTGCAAAAGTTCATTCATAAGTTTGACAGTGAGAGCTGTCAAACTCATGAAAACTCCTGGCCCCAAAACACTACTTAAACCTGAAAGAAAATTAAAAAAAACATTGCACTACTTAAATGAACCATAAATAACTATGAAAAACTATTTTAAACAATAATTTTAAAATTTGAAAAAAAAAATTTTATAAAAAATCCGGGCTAAAACAACTTACCTTACTGTAAATTCTTTAAAAATAACAAACCTGTGGGAAAAAAAATTCTAAATTGTATTAATAGACCACTTACCTGAAAAACTAAGTACTTACGTGTGGTTTTTCTGTGTGTAAATATCGAAGGCCTTTACACACGCGCATCTCTCTCAAAATACAGGAATCCCAAGGCGCACGCGCTGCCCGATACCGCGCATGCGTTCAGCCTCTGAACCCCTTCGTTCAGAGGACTGGAAATGCCAGCGTTCCCCGCATGCACGGTGTTTCCTGAACGCCGGCATTTCATCCGGCCAGATGCGTGAGTACCCAGACCGTACTCACGCATTTGGACCCGAATTACTGGGCCATTATAGCAGATCCACTTCTCAACTGACTTGAGATCAGCTTACTGCATCAAACCAGATGAAGGTGGCCATTTGGCCCTTGTTAGTTCATCCATCCAGAAAGATGCTACAGGTTCCTCATTTCACCATCTAATTGTTTCTTAAATAATCCAGTGCATTCACTTTCATTACTCTACCTGGAAATTCTTTCCATATGCTGATCACTCTTTAATTGTCCAAAATGAGTATATATTATTTGAAATGCTATAATGTGCCTCAAAGTAGTCTCATTGGCCAATAATTTAATTCAGAATTCACAATTTATTTGTCTTGTAATACTCCTGTGAAGTGCCTTAGGACGTTTTACTACGTTAAAGGCGCTATATAAATACACATTGTTGTTGTTAATTTCAATGTTCCCTCTACTCTGTTTTGTTATACTGCCAATCTGCCTGTCCATGGACACTAACTTGTCACCTAAATAACACTTACCAAATACTCAAATGCCGTTGCCTCATGAGACACTACTCTATCTTAGAAATCTGTCAGCACGTTCTGTATCAACAAAAACAGTGTCAACAAATAACTTTAACTCATTTTTGGATTTTCACCAAATTTGATAATATATTCCCTCTTTATATATCTGCATTCCTATAAAAAATTGGTATGGTGGAACCATCCATATTTCAACCTTGTGTTTGTAACCCCTGCATACTTGAAAACCAACTTGTCACTTTAATAATATGACATTTTATTGGCAAAGACGTCCGCTAAACTTGAATAAAAGTAAATGCTGATAATCTCAAATAAAAACAGCAAATGCTGGATATATGCAGCAAGCCCGTTAACATCAAAGAGAGAAATATTAATGTTTGGGTGAAACCCTTGATCTGAACTGTCTCAGCTTAAATGCTGACTATTATGCTGTGCATTTCTAGAATTTTCTGTTGTATTTCCTTTGCTGATGAAAAGCTTTTTTTCCATTTATGACTGCAAACCTTTGCTAATACAATATTTTAAAATTTGTAATGGCAAATGATGTGGTGTGCTTGAAATGGCCTGTTGATGATTGTAAGGATATATTGGTGCACTAAGAGCTGAAACCTTTATGTACATTTTAAATGCACATACAGGAAAATCAGCATTCTAATTAATAAAAGTAGTTAAAGGTTGCCATTAACCTGGTAACACTCTTCCATGACCACCAGGAACCCCCCCCCATTCCCCCAGAAAAAAACCACTGGCCTAGAAATTAGTTTGCATCGGCCTATACTGGATATTGGGCCTCGGGTCTCATTTACATCAGACCAGTGAACTGCAGATGCCACTGGTCACCAGTGAAGACCATTTGAATTTTTGGTCCGTTGCATTGCCAGTAGTGGCCCTCGAGTAGGTTTTGGAAGAGGGGATTTAAGCTTTCGGGAGGGAGGGGGGTGATTGGGAAGGGGCGTGGTACCGATCGGGTGGTTGGGTGGCGCTGTGGCAGCAATCGGGAGTGGGGGGAGTGGGGGCGAGAGAGGCAGTGGTCGGGAGGAGGAGCGGGGCAGCGATATGGAAGGGGCACAGCTGTTGGCTGATGTAGCCCGGTTTTAATGTGGGCCAGGCAGAGCACTCGTACACATTCAGGTAAGTATTTTTTAAAAACGTAACCTTTTTTGTGATGGCCCGCAGTGTTCCCTTTAAGGACGGCTGGTTAGGCTGCATGTAGACCTGGTTTTCATGAATGCAGCTGGCCTGGCGCCGGCTGTGTTCAGGGCAAACCCATTTAGTGAAGAGAGCATCCAACCAGCATTGGGCCCCTTATTTGCATATGTAAAGGGCCTAATACCTGTTTCAAGTACAGTCTCTGGACACCTTTTTTGATGCCTATACCAATATGGTGAGGTGGGCGCCATTACAGCTTAGAATAGTGTAACTGGGAATGTGTCCAGAAGCTTTCAGTGTATGGGGACTAGTATGGAGGATTTCACAACCTTCATCTGAGGGGTTCTCAACCAAGGTATTCATACTTTGTAGTCTGCCCCAGAGCGTGCGGTACTTCTAGCTGTCGCACAGTCCCTCCATCATAGACACTGTTATTCCAGTCTTTGTGTGCTGCCCGCTATATTGGATGCCTTGGCACCCATTTTACGCCTGTAAAGCGGACGCAGCGTCATCAGATTTCTAGGCCATAATATCCTGGGTCAGAGCTTCCTATTTATTAATAGAAAGACAGTCTCTGCATGAGGAGAGTCTTTTAAAATGAACAAAGGATTGTAATTAACATTTTTAAAATTTGTTTATGGGATGTGGGTGTCGCTGGCAAGGCCAACATTTGTTGCCCATCGTTAATTGCCCTTGAGAAGGTGGTGGTGAGCTGCCTTCTTGAACTGCTGCAGTCTGTGTGGTGAAGGTACTCCCACAGGCTGTTAGGTAGGGACTTTACAGCCTTCTGGACTCAACATTGAGTTCAACAATTTCAAACTATAACCCCTGCCCCCATTTTTCATGCTGTATGATTTTGCCATTCCCATTTGCAACATTTTATCTTTCCTGCCTCTTACAAAAGCACAGTTCCTTCAATTCCTTCCTCCCCTCCCACTGCCCCCCGCCCCCCTGTCTCTGCACCTGCTTAATATCTGTTACATCGCCAGCTTTTTCCAGTTCTGATGAAGGGTCACAGACCTGAAACGTTAACTCTGTTTCTCTCTCCACGGATGCTGCCTGGCCTGCTGAGTTTTTCCAGCGTTTTCTGTTGTTATTTCAGATTTCCAGCATCCGCAGTATTTTGCTATTGTCATAATTTCTACTACTTGTCAAATGGGAAAATGCATCTGTATCTATCTGCTCACAAGTCTTGATTATAGACCCCAATAGGTTAAAATAATTAATTATTTACTATTTATCTAATGTTGGAAGAATAAATTCATTGATCCTACATTCCGAGAGAACTGGTGATACAGTGTTGTAGTCCTATCTCTGATCATGCTCACTTCAAGTATAACATCCAACTGGGAATGTGGAACTGAGCATACAGTGAATATTGGCCAGCATTTACCATATAAGTAACTTCTTCTGAGACACTGATTCACTCAGAGAGAAAGACTAAATATTAATTGCACAATATAAATATTAATATGCACACCATACTTGGTGAATTACCCATAGTAAGACTTCTTTCTGAAGAAATACAAAGGTCTTTTCTATTCTGAAAGTACAAAGTCCTGTTTACTGGGAAATCAAATTCAGTAGTTGCGTCTTCTTGTACCACTTTCAGTATTAGTGTACACGGTAACAACATCTTGTATTTCTATATGCTCCACGTGTACAGAAATATGTCACAAAACCCTTCACAAAATGGTAAATGTTGAGGGAGACTGGGAAAAACGAGATGAAAGACCTAGAAACAAGAGTAGGCCATTCAATCCCTCGAGCCTATTCTGCCATTTAATCAGATCATGGTTGATTCATACCTCAACTCCATTTACCTGATTTTGATCCATATTCCTTGATACCTTTACCTAACAATAATCAATCGATTGCATGAGTGGTGGATGCAAAAGAGGCCAGTCAAAGCAAAATAAATTTTGGTGAGGGATAATATACGACTGGAGGAGGGTGCAGAGATCGGGTGGGGTGAACCCATGGAGGGATCTAAAAATGAGGATTTAATGCTTGTGGTATTGGTAGATTTGGAGCCAATATAGGTCATTATGGACTAGGGTGATAGATGGATGGGACTTGGTGTGGAACAGAACATGTGCAACAGAATTTTGAGCAAGTTTGGAGTTTCTAAAGTGTAGAGTGGCGAGCCAGCAAGAAGGACATTCTAGTAGTTGAGTCTAAAGGTGACAAACGCATGAATAAGGGTTTCAGTGGCATAGGGGCTGAGGTAGGGGTGGAGAGGGGAAATATTGTGAAGGTGGAATTAATAGGTCTTTGTGAGTCTGATGCTCAGCTCAGGCTGAACAGAATACTGATGTTTGGATAGTTTGGTTTGATTCGAGAGGGTGGCCAGTGAAAAGGATGGCATCAATGACAGGAAGTGGAATTTGTCACGGGATCAAGACGACAATGGCTGCAATCTTTATAATGTTGAGTTAAAGGAATTGATTCATCCAAGACTAGATGTCAGAAAAGCAGTCTGATAGCACCTGGGCAGTTGAGGGTTTGAGAAATGTGGTGGAGAGGTATAGTTAGATGTCCATGGTGTACATGTGGAAGCAGACTCCACAACTTTAAATGATGTTGCTGAGGATTAGCATGTAGATGAGGAAGGGGAAACAATAGATTTACGATACTGAAAATGCTATGGCTACGTTTAGACAGATAACCATGAAACCAAGTAAGGGCACCCACAGAACTGGACAATTTGGAATTTATGAAGGGTGGAGGGTGACATGTGCGACTGTGTCAATAGCTATGGAGAGGAAAAGGAGGGATAAAGGGTGTTTCAGTGCTGTGAGATGGATGGAAGCTGACTAGAGGGATCTGAACAGGAAGTTATGGGAGAGATAGGCATGGGAGGCAACGTTGTGTTCAAGGACCTTAGAGAGGAAAGGGAGGCAACTGGTGACGACAGAAGGGTTTAAGGTGGGATATGTTTCGATGCGGGTGTGAAATGGTGGTTTTAAAGTGGAGAGGGACATTTTCTGCTGAGAGATATCCATTGATAATGTCAACTGGCACGGGACAAGAGATGCACTTAACCAACCTCCTTACATCCCTTCAAAAAAAAATGCCAATGTCCCTAGGAACATTGACTTAATACACTTCATACTTTGCATAATACTCACACTATGAATTCTTCATCTGACCATTTACAGGATCCCAGAAGATTAATTGAAGAACCTCCAATTTTTAACCTGTTAAGCACTAATGCCATCCATTCTGGGCAATCTCAATTGTTAACCTTTTCCTTGCAAAAGACAATAATGACTTGTGCCATCTGATTAGTTTATGAAATAGCTTTTGAACATTTGTGCAATACTTAATGATATTACACTTCAAAAATACAAAAGCTACAATGAGTAATTCATTATATACACATTGGCAAGTGCACCTCACCCAGTTTCACAGAATGCTTTCAACAGGAAATAACATTTGTATCTGCTGGGAATTGCTTAACACACAGGTTTCCAGACATTAACAATTTATAAATTACATAATGTTTGCAACACAGGCCATTCGGCCCAACAGGTCCATGCCAGTGTTTATGCTCCACACGAGCCTCCCACCACCCCCACCCTCCTTCATCTAACCCCATCAACATATCGGAGTATTCCTTTCTCTCCCTTGTGTTTATCTGGCTTCCCCTTAATGCATCTATGCTAAGACTGATGAAGATGACTCGGGAAGTTGGTAGAAAAGTAGGAATTCTGAAGAAAGGTCATAGAATCATTGAAATGCACAGCACAGAAGGAGGCTATTCGGCCCAGTGAGTCTGCGCCGGCTCTTTCGAAGAGCAATCCAGTTAAGTCCCTCTCACCCGCTCTTTCACCATATCCCTGCAATCCTTCAAGTATTTATCCAATTCCCTTTTGAAGGCTACTATTGAATATGTATCTACCACCCTATCAGGCAGTGCATTTCAAATCCTAACCACTCATTACATAAAAAGTTTTTCCTCATGTCACCTCTGGTTCTTTTGCCAATCACCTGGTTAGGCCACAACTGGAGTATTGCGTCCAGTTCTGGTAGGATGTGAAGGCCCTTGAGAGGGTACAGAGGAGATTTACCAGAATGGTTCCGGGGATGGGGGATCTTAGCTACAAGGACAGGTTGGAGAAGCTGGATTTGTTTTCCTTCAAGCAAAGGAGGTTGAGGGGTGATTTGATAGAGGTGTACAAAATTATGACGGGTTTGGATAGGCTAGATGGGGAAAGGCTGTTCCCACTAGTTGATGGTACAAGGACTAAGGGACACAGATTTAAGGTTTTGGGCAAGAGATACAGGGGGGACGTGAGGGAAAACTTTTTTACGCAGCGAGTGGTGAGGACCTGGAACTCTCTGCTGACGGAAGTGGTGGAAGCGGAAACACTCAATGTTTTCAAGGGGAGACTGGATAGGCACTTGAGGGAAATAAACTTGCAGGGCTACGGGGATAGAGCGGGGGAATGGGACTGACTTGATTGCTCTGCAGAGAGCCGGCACAGACTCGATGGGCTGAATGGCCTCCTTCTGTGCCATTATGATGCTGTGACCTTAAATCTGTGCCCTCATTATCAACCATTATCAGCCATTAAAAATGGTTTCTCTTTACTCTGTCCAAACTCTTCATGATTTTAAACACCACTATCAAATCTCTTAGCTTTCTCTGCTGTAAGGAGAACAACCCCAGTTTTTCTAGTTTATCCACGTAACTGCAATCCCTCATCCCTGGAACCATTCTAGTAAATCTCTCCTGTACCCTCTTCAAGGCCTTCACGTCCTTCCTAAAGTGTGATGCCCAGAATTGGACACAATCCTCTAGCTGGGGCCCAACGAGTGTTTTATATAGGTTTTGCATAGCTTCCTGGCTTTTGTACTCTATGCCTCTATTTATAAAGCCCAGGATCCCATATGCTTTATCAACTGCTTTGTTAACCTGTCCTACTACGTTCAAAGAATTGTGCACAAGCACCCCCAGGTCTCTCTGTTCTGGCACGCACTTTAACATTGCACCATTTAGTGTGTATGATCTCTCCTCATTCTTCCTAGCAAAATGTATCACCTCACACTTCTGTGTTGAATTTCATCTGCCATTTGTCCACCCATTTCACCAGCCTGTCTATATCTTCTTGAAGTCTATTACTATCTTCTAACTGTTTACAACACTTTTATCGGGAACGATAGCATTGTGGTTACTGGACTAGTAATCCAGAGGCCTGGACTAATGATCTGGAGACATGAGTTCAAATCCGAACGTGGCAGCTGTGGAATTTAAATTCAATTAAATAAATCTGGAATAAAAAGCTAGTAATGGTGAAACTACCGAATTGTCATAAAAACCCATCTGTTTCACTAATGTCCTTTAGGGAAAGAAATCTGCTGCCCTTACCCAGTCTGGCCTATATGTGACGCCAGACCCACAGCAATGTGGTTGACTTAACTGCCCTCTGAAATGGCCTAGCAAACCACTCAGTTGTATCAAGGCACTAGGAAAAACAATAAGAATAAAACCGTACGGACAACCCATCATCAACTGAGGCACTGGATTCGGACACAACAAAGGCACACCCAGCCCAGTCAATCCTGCAAAGTCCTCATCACTTACATCTGGGGACTTGTGCCAAAACTGGGAGAGCTGTCCCACTAGTCAAGCAACAGCCTGTCATAGTCATACCTACAGAATCATAACGTTCAGTCAACGTGCCAGACTCCATCACTATCCCTGGGTATGTCCTGTCCCAACAGCAGGACAGACCCACCAGAGGTCAGAGAGTTGGGAAGGAGGGCAACATTCACTCTAGATCCCATGAAGTCTCAGGTCAGACACAGGCAAGAAAACCTGATTATCACCTACCGCCCTCCTCAGCTGATGAATCAGTACTCCATGTTGAACAGCCCTTTTTTTTTATTCGTTCCTGAGATTGGGCATTGCTGGCAAGGCCAGCATTTATTGCCCTTGAGAAGGTGGTGTTGAGCCACCGCCTTGATCTGCTGCAGTCCATGTGGTGAAGGTACTCCCACATTGCAGGATTTCCATGATTTTGACCCCGCGACGAAGGAACGGCAATATATTGGAAAAAGCACTAAGGGTAGCAAGGGCGCAGAATGTACTCTGGGTGGGGGACTTCAAGTCGATCATCAAGAGTGGCTCGGCAGCACCGAGCTGGCCGAGTCCTGAAGGTCATAACTCCCAAACTGGGCCTATGGAAGATGATGAGAGAACCAACACAAGGGAAAAATCTACCTGTCGCAGATGCATCTGTCCATGACAGTATTAGTAGGAGTGACCACTGCACAGTCCCTGTGGAGATGAAGTTCCATCTTCATACTGAGGACACTCTCCATCGTGTTGTGTGGTACTACCACCGTGCTAAATAGGATAGATTCAGAACAGATCTAGCAGCTCAATACTGGGCATCCATGAGGCCCTGTGGGCCATCAGCAGCAGCACAATTGTGTACCACCACAATCTCTAACCAAATGGCCCTGCATATCTCTCACTCTACAATTACCATCAAGCCAGGGGACCAACCCCGGTTTAATGAGGAGTGTAGTAGCATGCCAGGTGCAGCACCAGGCGTACGTAAAAAAAAAAAGTGCCAATCTGGTGAAGCTACAACACAGGACTACATGCATGCTAATCAGCAGAAGCAGCATGCTATAGACAGAGCTAAACGATCCCACAACCAATGGATCAGATCAAAGCTCTGGAGGGTTTAAACTAAAATGGCAGGGGGTTGGGAACCTGAGCAGGGAGACAGAGGAAAGGGAAACAAGGATAAAAGCAAAAGATAGGAAGGAGAAAAACAAAAGTGGCAGTCAGAGAAATCAACGGTTTAAATCAAATGTGGCCACAGTAAATAATAATTCTAATAGGTCTAAGAGCAAAAAACAAGCCTGAAGGCTTTGAGTCTTAATGCGTGGAGCTCTTGTAATAAGGTGGATGAATTGGCTGCGCAAATATAGGTAAACAAATACGATTTGGTTGGGATTACGGAAACGTGGCTCAAGGATGGCCAAGACTGGGAACTCAACATCCAGGGGTATTCGATATTCAGGAAAGATAGGCAAAAAGGAAAGGGAGGTGGGGTAGCATTACTGGTTAAAGAAGGGATTAACACAATTGTAATGAAGGATATTAGCTCTGATGATGTGGAATCTGTATGGGTAGAATTGAGAAATACTAAGGGGGAAAAAACATTAGTGGGAGAGGTATATAGACCTCCAAAGAATAAGGCGGAGGTTGGGGATGGCATTAAAAGGGAAATTAAAGAAGCATGCAATAAGGGCACAGCAGTCATCATGGGTGACTTTAATCTACATATAGATTGGGCCAACCAAATTAGTAACAAGACTGTGGAGGAGGAATTCCTGGAGTGTTTATGGGATGGTTTCCTGGACCAATATGTCGAGGAACCAACCAGAGATCAGGCCATCTTAGACTGGGTATTATGTAACGAGAAAGGATTAATTAGCAATCTTGTTGTACGAAGCCCCTTGGGTTGGAGTGATCATAATATGATCGAATTCTTCATTAAGATGGAGAATGAAGTAGTTGACTCAGAGACTAGGGTCCTCAATTTAAATAAAGGAAACTACGATGGTCTGAGGAGCGAGTTGGATAGTATTGATTGGGGAATGGCACTCAAAGGGTTGACGGTGGATAGGCAATGGCAAACATTCAAAGACCGAATGGATGAGCTGCAGAATTTGTTCATCCCAGTTTGGCATAAAAATAAAACAAAAAAGGTGACTCAACCGTGGCTAACAAGGGAAATTAGGGATAGCATAAGATCCAAGGAGAGGACATATAAATTGGCCAGAAAAAGCAATAATCCTGGGGATTGGGAGCAGTTTAGGATTCAACAAAGGAGGACAAAGGGATTAATTAAGAAAGGGAAAATAGAATATGAGAGTAAGCTTTCAGGGAACATAAAAACTGACTGTAAAAGCTTTTATAGATATGTGAAGAGAAAAAGATTGGTGAAGTCAAGCGTAGGTCCCTTGCAGTCAGAATCAGGGGAATTTATAATGGGGAACAAAGAAATGGCAGACCAACTAAATACATATTTTGGTTCTGTCTTCACAAAGGAGGACACAAATAACCTCCCAGAGATGCCGGGGAACATAGGGTCTGATGAAACGGTGGAACTGAAAGAAATCAGTATTTGTAGGGAAATGGCATTAGGAAAATTGATGGGACTGAAGGCCGATAAATCCCCAGGGCCTGATAATCTACATCCTAGGGTACTTAAGGAAGTGGCCCTCGAAATAGTAGATGCATTGCTGGTCGTCTTCCAGAACTCGATAGACTCTGGAACAGTACCCATGGATTGGAGGGTAGCTAATGTTACCCCACTATTCAAAAAAGGCGGTAGAGAAAAGCGGGGAATTATAGACCGGTAAGCCTGACATCGGTAGTGGGGAAAATGCTAGAGTCCATTATAAAAGATGTAATAGCAGAATACTTGGAAAGCAGTGACAGGATCGGACAAAGTCAACATGGATTTACGAAAGGTAAATCATGCTTGACTAATCTACTGGAATTTTTTGAGGATGTAACTGGTAAAATAGATAAGGGAGAACCAGTGGATGTGGTGTATTTGGACTTTCAGAAGGCTTTCGATAAGGTCCCGCATAAGAGATTACCATGCAAAATTAAGGCACATGGGATTGGGGGCAAGGTATTGACTTGGTTAGAGAACTGGTTGGCGGACAGAAAGCAAAGAGTTGGAATAAATGGGTCATTTTCCGAGTGGCAGGCAGTGACTAGTGGGGTACCGCAAGGATCGGTCCTAGGACCCCAGCTGTTCACAATATATATTAATGATCTGGACGAGGGAATTGGATGTAATATCTCCAAATTTGCAGATGACACAAAGCTGGGTGGGAGGGTATGCTGTGAGGAGGATGTCGTGAAACTCCAGTACGATTTGGACAGGTTGGGTGATTGGGCAGAAACATGGCAAATGCACTATAATGTGGATAAATGTGAGGTTATCCACTTTGGTGGCAAAAACAGGAAGGCAGATTATTTTTTGAATGGCAATAGATTGGGAGAAGGGGAAGTGCAAAGAGACCTGGGTGTTCTTGTGCACCAGTCGCTGAAGGTAAGCATGCAGGTGCAGCAGGCGGTTAAGAAGGCAAATGGTATGTTGGCCTTCGTAGCAAGAGGGTTCGAGTACAGGAACAAGGATGTCTTGCTGCAGTTGTACAGGACCTTGGTGAGACTGCGCCTTGAGTATTGTGTGCAGTTTTGGTCGCCTTATCTGAGGAAGGACGTGCTTGCCATGGAAGGAGTGCAGCGAAGATTCACCAGGCTGATACCTGGGATGGCAGGAATGACGTATGAGGAGAGATTGTGTCGATTGGGCTTATACTCACTGGAGTTTAGAAGATTGAGAGGGGATCTCATCGAAACCTATAAAATTCTGTTAAGCCTGGACAGACTAGATGCAGGAAGGATGTTTCCGATGGTCGGCAAGTCCAGAACCAGGGGTCATAGTCTAAGGATAAGGGGTAAGCCATTTAGGACTGAAATGAGGAGGAATTTCTTCACCCAGAGAGTGGTGAACCTGTGGAATTCTCTGCCACAGAGGGCGGTGGAGGCTAGTTCATTAAATATATTCAAGAAGGAGTTGGATATATTTCTTAAGGCTAAAGGGATCAAGGGATATGGGGAGAAGGCAGGGACAGGGGACTGAATTTGGATGATCAGCCATGATCTCATTGAATGGCGAAGCAGGCTCGAAGGGCCGAATGGCCTACTCCTGCTCCTATCTTCTATGTTTCTATGAGTCCTGCCGCATCCAGTCATGAATGGTGGTGGACAATTAAACAACTAATGGGAGGAGGAGGCTCCCTGAACATCCCCATCCTTAATGATGGCGGAGCCCAGCAAAAGACAAGGTTGATGCGTTTGCAACCATCTTCAGCCAGAAACGTGAAGTAGATGATACACCTCAGCCTACTCCTGAGGTCCCCGCCATCACAGAAGCCAGTCTTCAGCCAATTTGATTCACTCCATGTAATGTCAAGAAATGGCTGCGTGCCTTGGATACAGCAAAGGCTATGGGCCCCGACAACATCCCGGCTATAATGCTGAAGACTTGTGCCAGGAGTAGCTGCGCCTCAACTCAAGCTGTTCCAGTACAGCTACAACACTGACATCTACCCAACAATGTGGAAACTTGCCCAAGTAAGTCCTGTCCACAAAAAGCAGGACAAATCCAATCCAGCAGATTACCACCCCAACAGCCTACTCTCAATCATCAGCAAAGGTGTCGTTGATTTAAGTGACACTTACACACCAAAACCTGCTCACTAATGCTCAGTTTGTATGCGGCCAGGAACACTCGGCTCCAGACCTCATTACCGCCTCGGTCCAAACATGGACAAAAAAGCTGAATTCTAGAGGTGAGGTGAGAGTGACTGCCCTTGACATCAAGGCAGTATTTGACTGAGTGTGGCATCAAGGAGCCCTAAAGTTGAAGTCAGTGAGAATCCGGAAAGCTCTCTACTGGCTGGAGTCCTAGCTAACACATAGGAAGATGGTTGTGTTTGTTGGAGGCCAATCATCTGAGCCCCAGGACATCGCTGCAGGAGTTTCTCAGGGCTGTGTCCAAGGCCCAGCCATCTTCAGCTGCTTCATCAATGACCTTCCCTCCATCATAAGGTCAGAAGTGGGTCTGTTCACTGATGATTGCGCAGTGTTCAGTTCCATTCGCAACTCCTCAGATAATGAAGCCCGCATGCAACCTGGACAACATTCAGGCTTGGGCTGATAAGTGGCAAGTAACGTTTGTGCCACACAAGTGCCAGGCAATGACTATCTCCAACAAGAGAGAGCCTAGTCATCCACCCCCTTGACATTCAATGGGATTACCATCGCTGAATCCCCCACCATCAATAGCCTGGGGGTCACCATTGACCAGAAACTTAACTGGACTAGCCACAGAAATACTGTGACACCCCAGCCACCACCTTAAACTTTCACTCCCTCCACCACTGGCGTACCGTGGCTGCAGTGTGTTTCTTCTTCTTAGGCAGTCCCTCGGAACTGAGGATGACTTGCTTCCACATTAAAAATGAGTTCTCAGGTGACTGATGAGTCCAATGCGAGACCTACAGTCTCTCACAGGTGTCAGTGGGGATGTTGCACTTTTTCAAGGAGGCTTTGAGGGTGTCCTTGAAGCGTTTCCTCTGCCCACCTGGGGCTCTCTTGCTGTGCCGGAGCTCCGAGTAGAGCGCTTGTTTTAGGAGTCTCGTATCGGGCATGCGGACGATGTGACCCGTCCATCGGAGCTGATCGAGCGTGGTCAAAGCTTCGATGCTGGGGATGTTGGCCTGAGCGAGAACACTGACATTGGTGCACCTATCCTGCCAATGAATTTGCAGGATCCTGCGGAGGCAGCGTTGGTGGTACCTCTCCAGTGCTTTGAGGTGCCTGCTGTACATGGTCCATGTCTCTGAGGCATACAGCAGGTCGGGTGTCACTGCTGCTCTGTAGACCATGAACTTAGTGCCGGGTTTGAGGTCCTGGTCATCAAACACTCTCTTCCTCAGGCGACCGAAGGCTGCACTGGCACACTGAAGGCGGTGTTGGACTTCGTCATCCACGTCTGCCCTTGTTGACAGTAGGCTCCCGAGGTATGGAAAGTGGTCTACGTTGTCCAAGGCCTTGTCGTGGATTTTAATAATCGGGGGGCAGTACTGTGTGGTGGGGGCAGGTTGGTAGAGGTCCTTTGTCTTAGGGATGTTTAGTGTAAGGCCTATGCTCTCGTACGCTTCGGTGAAGGTGTTGACGATGGTTTGGAGTTCGATCTCCGAGTGAGCGCAGACGCATGCGTCGTCTGCATACTGTAATTTGACGACAGAGGATGGGACGACCTTGTGTGAGGGTGCCAGTCAGTTCCTTTTTGTAACCTCTAGATGGCACCTTCACTTGTTTGTTCCTTTGTTAATGTTCCTAGTTTTTTTTGTTAATTGCTCCTTGCTTTCCTCTTTTTATAACCCAAAAAAAAACCAAACATTAACCAAATAAACTGTGACAAAAGCCCAATAAACCCCTAAACAAAAACTTAACCAATCAAATTAAAATTTGGTTTTCTAAACCGACTACGCACTCCAGTCCCCGCGGCGCCCACCGGTCACGAAAGAGCTCGAGCTCGCCGGCGGACACCGCGTGCTCCATCTCCAGGGCCACCCGGCCGCGAACATGTTGCTCCTTGCTTTCTGTGTTAAGTCTTAACGGCCTGTTAGCTGTTCATGGGTTTCACCTGGTGTCTTGGTATATAAGTTTTGTTGTTGTTTCACTCTTTGCTCAGTCCTCACTAGGGTGAACCAGGGAGTTAGTTTTGACAATGTTCCTTGTCTTGACTAGGTGCTCTGTGTGACTAGCCTTTGCTCTATGACAGCTTGCCTTCACAAGCTGGCTGCCATAGTTCTCTCGAGCTATGTATCTAAGTCTGTGTCATAGTTCTCTCGAGCTATGTATTTAAGTCTGTGTTCTAGTTCTCTCGAGCTATGTACTTAAGTCTGTGTCATAATTCTCTCGAGCTATGTATTTAAGTCTGTGTTCTAGTTCTCTCGAGCTATGTACCTAAGTCTGTGTTCTAGTTCTCTCGAGCTATGTATCTAAGTCTGTGTTCTTGTCTCTGGATTTAAGATGTATTTAAGTCTTGTACTGTTGAGTTGCTTGTCTTGGTAAGGTGCTGTTTGGACTAGCGTGTTGCTATGTGGGAGCCGTTGGGATCTTGTCTTGAGCTTTGCATTGATAAGCCGATTACCCTTGGGGTAGCTTGTCTGGAGTTTAGCCTCGGCAAGCCGGTTGCCCCTTGTGGTAGCTTGTCGCAAGCTCAGTATAGACAAGTGGGTTTCCTCATGGAAGCTGTCCTGAGTTCCTATCTTGACTAGCTGTCTTGTAACTTGTCTCTAGTTCTTATTTTTCTGTCTCGAGTTCTCTTGTCTCTAGTTCTTATGTATATTGCTGTGTTAATCTAGTTATGTGTGAATCTAGTAAAGTTCAAACAAAGTACTGTATATGTGTCTCTTGTCTGGTTTCTGCACTTGGGTCCAGAACCTACCTCGCCCAGAGAGCACGGCCTCGTATTTATACGGCCCCGTGGCTCCCCAACCCTGACACCTTGGATCTGAACTGGAGGTGACGGAGGTTGAACAGTTTCCCGTTTGTCCTGTAAATTTGCTCCACTCCAGCGGGGAACTTACTGAGGGTAAGATGGAGCATTGCAGCAAGGAAGATCGAGAAGAGCGTTGGTGCGATGACACAGCCTTGCTTGACCCCGGTTCGTATGTGAATTTGGTCTGTGGTGGAACCGTTGGTCAGGATCATGGCTTGCATGTCGTTGTGAAGCAGGCGGAGGATGGCGACAAACTTTTGAGGCAGCCGAATTTGAGGAGGACACTCCATAATCCCTCATGGTCGGCAGTGTCGAAGGCGTTTGTGAGATCGAAGAAGGCCATGCAGAGCGGTTAGTGCTGTTCCCTGCAATTCTCTTGTAATTGACGTGCGGTGAAGATCATGTCCATTTTGCCCCTTAGTGGGCGGAATCCGCATTGCGACTCTGGGAGGAGCTCTTTGGCCACTGGGAGAAGGCGATTGAGGAGGATTCTTGCGATGACGTTCCCCGTGGCAGACAGCAGGGAAACTCCTCTGTAATTACCGCAATCGGACTTGTCACCTTTCTTGAAGATGGTCACAATTACGGTGTCTCTGAGATCCCCTGGCATGCTCTCCTTCCAGGTAAGAGAAATGAGCTCATGAATTCACGCCAGTAGTGCTTCTCCGCTATGCTTTAGTGCCTCGGCGGGGTTTCAATCTGTTCTTGTGTACCATCTACAAGATGCACTGCAGCAACTCGGCAAAGCTCCTTCAACAGCACCTTCCAAACCCGCGACCTCTACCACTTAGAAGGACAAGGGCAACAGACGCATGGGAACATCACCACCTACAAGTTCCCCTCCAAGCCACACACCATCCCGACTTGGACCTGTATCACCGTTCCTTCACTGTCGCTGGGCCAAAATCCTGGAACTCCCTTCCTAACAGCATTGTGGGTGTACCTACACCATATGGACTGCAGCGGTTCAAGAAGGCGGCTCACCACCATCTTCTCGAGGGCAATTAGGGATGGGCACTAAATGCAGGCCTAGCCAGCGACGCCCACATCCCATCAATGAATTTTTAAAAAACTATCGGATTATTTGATCATCTGGTTCACTAATGTCCTTTAGGGAAGGAAATCTGCCATCCTTACCTTTTAACTGTGACTCTTAACTGCCCTCTGAAATGACTTAGCAAGTTACTTAGTTGTAACTAACCGCTACGAAACACAATAATGAAAACCAGACGGACCACCTGGCATTGACCTCGGCACCGGCTATGGACACGGCAATGGCACACCCAGCCCAGTCAACCCTGCAAAGTCCTCCTCACCAACATCTGGGGACTTGTGCCAAAATTGGGAGAGCTGTCCCACAGACTAGTCAAGCAACAGCCGACATAGTCATACTCACAGAATCAGCCAATGTCCCAAACTCCTCCATCACCATCCCAGTGGGACAGGACATACCCACCAGGGGTGGTGGCACAGTGGTATACAGTCGGGATGGAGTGGCCCTGGGAGTCCTCAACATTGACTCTGGACCCCATGAAGTCTCATGGCTTCAGGTCTAGCATGGGCAAGGAAACCTCCTGCTGATTACCACCTACCGCCCTCCCTCATCTGATGAATCAGTACTCCTCCATGTGGACCACCACTTGGAAGAAGCACTGAGAATAGCAAGGGCACAGAATGTACTTTGGGTGGAAGACTTCAATGCCCATCATCAAGAGTGGCTCGGTAGCACCACTACTGACCGAGCTGGCTGAGTCCTGAAGGACATAACTGCCAGTCTGGGCCTGCAACAGGTGGTGAGAGAACCAACACGAGGGAAAAACCTACTTGACCTCGTCCTCGCCAATCTACCTGTCGCAGATGCATCTGTCCATGACAGCATTGGTAGCAGTGACCACCGCACAGTCATTGTGGAGACAAAGTCCCATCTTCACACTGAGGACATTCTCCATCGTGTTGTGTGGCACTACCACCGTGCTAAATGGGATAGATTCAGAACAGATCTAGCAGCTCAAAACTGGGCA
The DNA here is from genome assembly GCF_052327205.1 of Somniosus microcephalus. Taxonomy (NCBI): domain Eukaryota; kingdom Metazoa; phylum Chordata; class Chondrichthyes; order Squaliformes; family Somniosidae; genus Somniosus; species Somniosus microcephalus. The sequence goes on from NC_140991.1 coordinate 63,692,937, forward strand.
TACCTGAGGTGCTGTGTGCCATCAGCAGCAGCAGAATTGTATTCCACCACAGTCTGTAACCTCATGGCCCTGCATATCCCTCACTCTACCATTACTACCAAGCCAGGGGACCAACCTTAGTTCAATAAGGAGTGTAGAAGAGCATGCTGGGAGCAGCACCAGGCGTACCAAAAATGAGGTGCCAACCTGGGGAAGCTGCAACACAGGACAACATGAGTGCTAAAAAGCAGAAGCAGCATGTTATAGACAGGGCTAAGCAATCCCACAATCAATGGATCAGATCAAAGCTCTGCAGTCCTGCCACATCCAGTCGTGAATGGTGGTGGACCAATAAGCAACTAACGGGAGGCAGAGGCTCCATGAATATCCCCATCTTCAGTGATGGTGGGGCCCAACACGTGAGTGTAAAAGACAAGGCTGAAGCATTTGCAACCATCTTCAGCCAGAAGGGCCGAGTGGATGATCCATATCGGCCTACTCCCGAGGTCCCCACCATCACAGAAGCCAGTCTTCAGTCAATTCGATTCACTCCATGTGATATCAAGAAACGGCTGAGCCCACTGGATACAGCAAAGGCTATGGGCCCTGACAACATCCTGGCTATCATACTGAAGACGTGCTCCAGAGCTAGCCGTGCCTCTAGCCAAGCTGTTCAGCACAGCTACAACACTGGCATCTATCCGACAATGTGGAAAACTGCCCAGGTATGTCCTGTCCACAAAAAGCAGGACAAATCCAACCCGGCCAATTACTGCCCAATAAGTATACTCTCAATTATCAGCAAAGTGATGGAAGGCGTCATCGACAGTGCTATCAAGCGGTACTTACTCACCAATAACCTGCTCAATAATGCCTAGTTTGGGTACCACCAAGACCACTCAGTTCCTGACCTCATTACAGCCTTGGTCCAAACATGGACAAAGGAGCTGAATTCCAGAGGTGAGGTGAGGCGTGAGTGACTGCCCTTGACATCAAGGCAGCATTTAACCGAGTATGGCATAAAGGAGCCCCAGTAAAACTGAAGTCAATGGGAATCGGGGAAAACGCTCCACTGGCTGGAGTCATACCTAGTGTTATAAATCTCATCATTCATCAAGAAACTATTCGTGAAATAACGCTGGACGGCCAGCTGGTGGCGCCGTCCAAGGAGTTTAAATACGCGGGCGTCGGCCCCAGATTTCCAGGGACATTTTGTAAGACAAGGAACTAGTGAAGTACAACTAGACCTCCATGTTCTGAAACAAGTTGATTAAAGCCTTGCTTTATGCTCAAACCAAGTGCGTGGTGAGTTTTATTATGTCAATTTAATCAACTTGATATCAACTCCATGCTTTGGGTGATTTCGGGAACAGCCAGCTACGACTCGAACCGTAGAAGGGAACTCAGACAAGTAATCGATCCATAATGGAGAAACTACTCAGACCCGCCCGTCTCGACCTGGACCCGAATTCACTTACAGCTGCTAAGGTATGGAAACACTGGTATCGTACTTTCAGCAACTTCCTCAGGGTGTGTGGTGAAAATGTTCCTGATAAATTAGAGATACTTGCTAATTATGTATCCCCTCATGTGTTTGATTATATCGAAGACTGTGTAGACTATGACGCCGCTATCCAAATACTACAGCAGCTATATGTCAAGTCCCCAAATGAAATTTTTGCTCGGCATCTACTGGCCACAACTCGACAACAACCCGGGGAATCACTTGACGAATTCCTTCAGAAACTTCGCAGGCTCAGCAAGGATTGTAATCTTAAAGCTGTTACAGCTGAACAGTACCAGGAGGAGTTAATTCATGATTCCTTTATTAATGGGATTGCGTCTCCCTTCATATGTCAGCGTCTCTTGGAGAATAAAACCCTCAAGTACATGCTGCCTGTGACCAGGCATGTTCTCTGGACTTAGCCAAGAGGAATGCAGACACCTATCTTTCACCACGTGCATAGACTGCTGCGATCACTTTTAGTGACTCTTTCGATTGGCCTTGGGCGGAAGCCCTCACGGATGACGACTCCAACCCGGCTGATGACAACCCTACCCTAGAAACCTACACTGAGGACGACCCCGCCCTAGCGGCATCTTGGCAATCTGGAAGGAAGTGTTTCTTCTGTGGAGGTGCGTTCCATTATAGGAAATTTTGTCCTGCTCGTAACGCGACCTGCAATCATTGCAGCAAGAAAGGTCACTTTTCTAAGGTATGCCAGTCAAGAGCCGTTGTTAGTAAGAAAGGCCACTTTTCTAAGGTATACCGGTCGAGAGCTCCTGTTAGTTTTGCAGCTACTATCTATAAAACTGCTCACCCCCAAGAGCCACTACTGAGGTTACAGCTGCAATCTATAAAACTGCTCCTCCCCCAAGAACCACTACTAAGGTTACAGCTGTCAAGGGTAAAACTGCCCCTCCTCCCATCACAGCTGTTTTTCCCCAAATTCTGTCCCATGCAGCCACGAAGGTTTCGGTAAATGGACACATTTTGAGTGCACTAATCGACTCATGCAGCTCTGACAGCTTCATTAGTGAGCGGGCTGTCAGTAAGTTAAAACTGCGTATTTACCCCTCGGACAGGGAAATTGCAATGGCTCTGACGACACTGACCACCAATTCTTCCGGTTTTTTCTTGTCGACCTTATTCTCAATGGCCGCACTTATTTCGCCACCTGGCTCAGGGTGCTCAAGAGCCTATGCAGTGATGTGCTCCTGGGACAGGATTTCCAGAAACAACACAAAAGACTCACTTTCGAGTTTGGAGGGTCAAAGCCGGAGCTTACTATTTCCAAAGTACCGTTTTGTGCGCTTTCGGCAGCTTCACTCAACGAGCCCTCCTTGTTTGCCAATCTTTCCCCCCGATGTAAGCCCATAGTCACTAAATCACGACGTTTCAGCCAAGATGATCGATCCTTTATCGAGACAGAAATCTCTCGCCTTCTAGCTGACGGTATCATTGAGCCATGTTCATCTTCCTGGGGGGCTCAAGTCGTCGTTAAAAATCCTCTGAAGCAACGCAAGAAACGTCTTTGCATCGATTACTCGCAAACTATTAACCAGTATACTGACCTGGATGCCTACCCACTACCACGCATCGATGACATGGTCAATAACCTTGCCAACTACAAGGTATTTTCAACTTTTGATTTAAGGAGAGCATATCATCAAGTGCCGTTAAAGGACTCTGACAAGAAGTATACGGCCTTTGAGGCCAATGGTCGGCTTTACCAGTTTTGTCGCCTTCCATTTGGGGTCACCAATGGGGTGGCCGTCTTTCAACGGGCAATGGATAGCCTAGTCAAACAGGAGAACTTAATGGACACTTTTCCATATCTGGATAATATACCAGAAGGAGCATGATGCCAACCTCCAGAAATTTTTTGACGTTCTCCGTCGTCGCAACTTAATCTTAAATTAGTCCAAATCTGTGAAATCAGTACCATCAGTCAACATCCTTGGCTACTGGGTGGGCAACAGTGTCATCAAACCGGATCCAGAGCGACTTCGTCTGCTTCAGGAGCTCCCTCCCCCTACGAATCTCGGCTCTCTTCGTCGGGCACTCGGCATGTTCACCTATTATGCGAAATGGATACCCCACTTCTCCGACAAGATCCAGGCCCTGCTTCACGCAAAGTCATTTCCATTAGAGGCAACGGCTATTTCAGCTTTCAACCTCCTCGAGCGACAACTGGAAAAAGCCACACTTCGTTCCATTGATGAAAATCTTCCTTTCGTGGTCGAGTGCGATGCATCGGATGTGTCGATCTCTGCTACCTTGAATCAAGGTGGTCGACCCGTTGCATTTCTGTCCAGAACTTTGCAGGGTAGCAAGCTCCATTATCCTCCTGTCGAGAAGGAGGCTACGGCCATCATCGAAGTGGTACGTAAATGGAGTAATTTTCTCGCTCGTTGCCATTTCACACTAAAACCGATTAGTGCTCCGTGGCCTTAGTGCGTTTCCGGTTATCCAGCATGAAGATCAAGAATAACAAAATACAACTGTGGAGGATGGAATTGGCCACCTTTGGATACACCATACATTATCGACCCGGCAAAGAGAATGTGGCCCCGGATACCCTCACACGGGCATTCTGCTCTTCTATGTCAACTTCGACTCTGGCGGATCTTCATACTGACTTATGCCATCCTGGCGTTACCCGTATGTTGCACTTTGTGCGATCTAAAAATCTCCCATTTTCTGCGGAAGATGTGAAAAGAACGTGCTTCTCCTGTAGAATTTGTGTGGAATTAAAACCGCAATTCTTCCGTCCATCGGATGGCTCACTCATACACGCTATGCGGCCTATGCAGCGACTCAGCATTGACTTTAAAGGGCCATTGCCTTCCTCAACGCGAAACACCTACTTACTGACTATGGTGGACGAATATTCACGCTTTCCCGTGACCCAATATGCTTACTTCCACAGTGATCAAATGCCTTGATCAAGTCTTTTCCCTTTGCGGTACGGCCAATTTCATCCACTCTGATCGGAGTCCCTCCTTCATGTCAAGTGAACTCAAAAGTTATCTCTCCCAACGGAGAATTGCCACAAGTAAAACGACACCGTACCATCCCATCGGTAACGGACAGGTTGAAAGATACAATGCTATCATTTGGAACGCTGTTTGTCTTGCGCTGAGGTCATGCAACCTACCAGACCAGCAGTGGGAAACTATGCTCCCTGACGTGTTGCATTCCATCAGCTCTCTCCTTTCTACGCCTACCAATGTCACACCTCACAAGCGATTCTTCAGCTTCCAGCATCGCTCCACCCATGGGACGTCTCTACCGTCATGATTGGCAGCTCCCGGCCCCGTGCTGCTCCGAAGATTCGTCTGATCATCTAAAACCGATCCTTCCGTCGACGAGGTAGAACTCACGGACGTCAACCCCACGTACGCGCACGTGCGGTACCCGGATGGCCGGGAATCCACCGTTTTGCTCCGGGACCTAGCTCCCTGTCCGGCCGGTTCCATGGACCCAACCGATAGAGGGACCCACGGGGATGATGCCGACACTCTGCGCTCCCCCGAAGATGACGCCCTACCTGGGGCATCGAGAGACCTGCCAGCTGCCCCACCAGATCCACTCGGGGAGCCGAGCGCTCCCCGTGGGATGGCCACCCGAGGCAAGGACGCTGGTCAATCCCCGGCTATCCAACAGGATGAAGCCAGTTCTGTGCCTGTGGGGACCCGCACCCGGAGTCACGATCTCCCCAGCCTCCCTCTGGTCAATCAGAGCAACACGGGCCCTGTCAATCCACCGGTACGGATCAAGCGGCCCAGGGACCAAGACACAATCCGGGGAGACGTGCCTTCTAGCCATAAACAAAAATCTAAAAGACTGCGGCTATTCGTGGTCCGCCTGATCCGCTAAGAGGAAGTCGTCGGACTTCCAAATCTTTTAGGCAGGAAGAATGTTATAAATCTCATCATTCATCAAGAAACTACTCATGAAATAACGCTGGACGGTCAGCTGGTGGCGCCGTCCAAGGAGTATAATACGTGGGCGTCGGCCCCAGCTTTCCAGGGACATTTTGTAAGACAAAGAACTAGTGAAGTACAACTAGACCTCCATGTTCTGAAACAAGTTGATTAATGCTCAAACCAAGTGCATAGTGAGTTTTATTACGTCACCTAGCACAAAGGAAGATGGTTGTGGTGGTTGAAGGTCAATCATCACAACCCCAGGACATCGCTGCAGGAGTTCCTTAGGGCAGTGTCCTAGGCCCAAACATCTTCAGCTGCTTTATCAATGACCTTCCCTCCAACATAAAGTCAGAAATGGGGATGTTCGCTGATGACTGCACAGCGTTCAGCGCCATTCACAACTCCTCAAATAATGAAGCAGTCCATGCCCGCATGCAACAAGACCTGGACAGCATTCAGGCTTGGGCTGATAAATGGCAGATAACATTAGCGCCGCAGAAGTGCCAGGCAATGACTATCTCCAACAAGCAAGATTTTAACCACCTCCCCTTGACATACAATGGCATTACCATTGCCGAATCCCCCACCATCAACATCCTGGGGGGTCACCATTGACCAGAAACCTAACTGGACCAGCTACATAAAAAATGTGGCAACAAGAGCAGGTCAGAGGCCAGGTATTCTGTGGCGAATGTCTCCCCTCCTGACTCCCCAAAGCCTTTCCACCATCTACAAGGTACAAGTAAGGAGTGTGATGGAATACTCTCCACTTGCCTGGATGAGTGCAGCTGCAACATCACTCAAGAAGCTCGACACCATCCAGGACAAAGCAACCTGTTTGATTGGCACCCCATCCACCACCTTAAACATTCACTCCCTCCACCACCAGTGTACCGTGGGTGCAGTGTGTACCATCTACAAGATGCACTGCAGCAACTCACCAAGGCTTCTTCGGCAGCACCTCACAAACCCACGACCTCTTCCACCTCGAAGGACAAGGGCATCAGACGCATGGGAACACCACCACCTCCAAGTACCCCTCCAAGTCACACACCATCCTGAGTTAGAAGTATATCGCCGATCCTTCATCGTCACTGAGTCAAAATCCTGGAACTCCCTACCTAACAGCACTGTGGGAGTACCTTCACCACACGGACTGCAGCAGTTCAAGGCGGCGGCTCACCACCACCTTCTTGGGCAACTAGGGATGGGCAATAAATACTGGCCTTGCCAGCGATGCCCACATCCCATAAGCGAATTTTAAAAAAAGTGGATGCCATTCTCGACAAAGTCCACTGTACAGAGATATGGCTGAGGTATACGATTATGCTAGTGGCAGCACCACGAGAGCTGCTAATGCTTAAACTAGATTTCTGTGCTTATGCCAAGAAAGTGAAGTGATGCAGCTGTGTCTCAGTGTTGTGCATCAGTCCAAAATGTTTAGAATCCCAGTGGCAAATCTTAATAAACTGCTTCTCCTGTCTGTAAAGCTCTCTCCCAAACAGTATAATTACCTGGAACTCTGTCTCTTGCATACAGAAGATTTGGATGCAATATTAACTACTACTTGCTGAACTAGGATTGTTGCATTAGGTTATGGGAAATCCGTAACTTAACAGTTGTGGCATTTTACAATATAATGTTTAAATGACAGATTTGGTGCTGCCTAAATCAGCTAAAACAAAAACAGCTATACTATGGAAATCTTCACAGTTGTTAGGTCGACAGAACAGCAGTTTATAACTGAAAAGGCTGTAAGTATATACAGGATATATTTGGATAAAGCAAACGCTTTGCTGGATTGAATACGTAGTTATCATAGTTACATAAAATATCAGTTTTATTAAAGTATATGATTACATTTTTTAACCAAGTATTGTTTTATGATATGAGAAAACAACCTTGTATGACATCTCTTTGAAAATAATAACAAACTAATCAAAGAATATTTTTGTCATTTAGTTTGTTTTAAATTGGTGGCAAGTGGATGAGAAATTCTGAGAAAGCAGTTGCAAACACTTGCCTAGAATTATGTGTTCAGTATCTATTTTTGCAGAAATATCATACTCTGTGATGTTTAATCTTCATCACTGACTACAAAATGAATTGTTTTCCATTGTAATCAAGATGTTTCATAAATAAAATTATCACGGTGGATTGTGTAAGGTTTAGGGCTATAAGATAGCATCGTAGGTAAATTAACATGCTATTTTCCCTTGTTTTATATAATACTTGCTGGAGTGCCCGGCGGTGCCGAGGGTTTTTTGAGGGCATGTTGTTATGAAAAAAGTAGAAATAATTTTTATATATATAAATAAAAGAGTTTGTCTGTCTGTCTGTCTGTGTGGGAAGGAGAGAGAGAGAGAGACTGGGGGGAGAGAGAGGGAAAGAGAGAGAGAGAGACTGGGGGGAGAGAGAGGGAAAAAGAGAGAGAGAGAGACTGGCTGCAGCACAGTAGACTATATGATTACAGATTTGGACCCATCCTCTTTCAGAGCATTCACAGTCAAACCACAAACAACACTGTCAGATCACAGTCAAATTACTATGTATCTCAAAAAGACAGAAACAAACAACATAGAAACACAACCCAGTAAACTGTACAACACCAAAAAACCGTACAGATGGGCCAAAAACGACACGGAAAAATACCAGAAAACAATTAGCAATGCACCAACTCAAGCTCTCTTGGACACCTTTCTGGATAACATATACACTCACAATAAAGAAGGCGTAAACCGGGCAGTAAATAACCTAAACAATGTTTTCGATAATTTGGCAACAAGTGCAAACTTGAAAGCTCGCAAGAACAAACCCAAAACAAAAAACTATGAAAAATGGTTTGACTCAGATTGCCATAACATGAGGAAAAAGCTTAGAAAAATATCAAACCAAAAACACAGACATCCAGAAAACGAGGAATTATGCCTTACTTATTGTCAGACACTAACACAATACAGAAACACACTCAGAACCAAAAAAGAGCAATATATTAAGAATACACTCAGCTCCATGGAGGAATCCATTGATTCCAATTGTTTCTGGGACAACTTGAATACACTACACAAAAAACAACATGACGAATTGGCCATTCAAAATGGGGACACATGGGAAAACCACTTTGAAAAATTATACCAGAAAAACACACTAAGGCCAGAGCAACACCAAATATGCAAAAAACTGGAAAAGTTAGAAATGGCCATAAAAGATAACCAAAACCCGCTAGACTCCACAATAACAGAAAAAGAACTTTCTGAAAAACTCAAGGACCTGCGACCAGGAAAAGCTTGCGGGACAGACGGCATACTAAACGAGATGATTAAACACACAGACGACAAAATGAAACTGGCTATCCTAAAACTCTTCAACTTGGTTCTGAGTGTCGGTTACTTCCCTGATATCTGGAACAAAGGACTCATAACGCCCATATACAAAAGTGGGGACAAAGTCGACGCAAATAACTATCGAGGCATCTGTGTAAACAGTAACCTGGGGAAGGTATTCTGTAGCATCATAAACAAAAGACTTATAAACTTCCTTGAGGAGCACAATGTCTTGAGTAAAAGCCAAATTGGATTCCTGCCAAACTATAGAACATCAGATCATATCTTCACCCTACAGACCCTAATTGACAATCACGTTCACCATAACAAAAGCAAAATCTACGCATGCTTTATAGATTTCCAGAAGGCTTTCGACTCCATCTGGCATGACGGTTTATTCCTGAAACTTATCGAAAGCGGGGTAGGGGGAAAAACATATGATGTAATTAAATCAATGTATACAAACAACAAATGCGCAGTTAAAATTGGAGACAAACAAACAAAATACTTCCCACAAGGGCGTGGTGTGACGCAGGGCTCGCCCATCTCACCGACACTCTTTAATATTTACATAAATGAATTGGCAAAACCACTTGAACAATCTACAGCACCCGGCCTCACCCTATATGAATCCAAGGTTAAATTCCTCCTCTATGCAGATGACCTGGTTCTGCTGTCACCAACTAAGGAGGGTCTACAGCAGAACCTGGATCTGCTAGAGTCGTACTGTCAGACCTGGGCCCTGACAATAAACCCCCAAAAAACCAAAGTCCTTGTGTTCCAGCAAAGATCCAGACATCAGGGACCCAGAATAAATTTCACACTAGGAACAACTAAAATTGAACAAACCACTAACTGCACATACTTGGGCTTAAAAATCAGTTCTGCGGGAAATTTTCATCTGGCTGTGAATGAACTGAAAGAGAAAGCAAGAAGGGCTTTCTATGCCATTAAAAAATCAATCCAAATAGAAATCCCAATTAGCATTTGGCTCAAAATTTTCAAATCAGTAATTGAACCAATTGCACTCTATGGTAGTGAGGTGTGGGGACCACTAACACAACAAGAATTTGCAAAATGGGACAAACACCCAATTGAGATCCTACATGCAGAATTCTGTAAAAGTATCCTCCGGACTCAAAGGAAAACCGTAAACAATGCATGCAGGGCAGAACTAGGCCAATATCCATTAATAATTACTATCCAAAAAAGAGCCACCAAATTTTGGAAACACCTAAAAATGAGCAACCCCCACTGCTATCATTACGAAGCCCTGAAATGCCAAGAGAGGATCATAAAGAAGAATAACCTCAGTCAACTAGTCCTGGGACTCAGTGAAGTAACTACTAACACTACTAACAATAACCAGCCCCAGGACAGTGACATCATAGCACAGAGAATTCGACCCAACACAATTGTCACAAAGCAAAAGGAAAAATATCTGCCATATTGGGCAGAAACAACAAAAACCCATAACAAACTCAATTGCTACTTGGCCCTAAACAGACAATACAACATGGCTGAATACCTGACCACGGTAAAAGATAGCAAATTGAGAAAAACCTTGACTATGTACAGACTTAGTGAGCACAGCCTGGCTATAGAAAAAGGCAGACACAGACAGACCTGGCTGACAAGAGAGAACAGGATATGCTCTCACTGCAGTCAGGAAGTGGTGGAGACAGAGATGCACTTCCTCACAGCTTGTGGAAAATATCAGGGCATAAGGGAGAATTTCTACCCAAAATTCACAAAAATATGCCCTGAATTCAGAAATTTGAATGACGACCAATAACTCCCATACCTACTAGGGGAACAGAGAAATTGTGTAACCTTAGCGGCACACTATGTTACAGCTTGCCATAAACAGAGGGACAACCATTAAATCTAAGAAAAGAGTATATACAAATTATATGAATGTATATTTATACACTCAGGGATATATCTGTTTATACACTGTATGGGTAGATCTGCGTTTATGTGTTCAACCATAAATGTTTTTCGATGCTTTGGCAACATAAGATGTACCTTGTCATCATGCCAATAAAGCGATTTGAATTGAATTGAATTGAATGGACTGGGGGAGAGAGAAAGAGAGAGAGAGAGAGAGACTGGGGGGGGAGAGAGAGAGACGGGGGAGAGAGAGAGAGAGAGACTGGGGGAGCGAGAGAGAGACTGGGGGAGAGAGAGAGAGAGACTGGGGGAGAGAGAGAGACTGGGGGAGAGAGAGAGAGAGAGAGAGAGAGACGGGGGAGAGAGAGAGAGAGAGAGACTGGGGGAGAGAGAGAGAGAGAGACTGGGGGAGAGAGAGAGAGACGGGGAGAGAGAGAGAGACTGGGGGAGAGAGAGACGGGGAGAGAGAGACTGGGAGAAGAGAGAGAGAGAGAGACTGGGGGAGAGAGAGAGAGACTGGGGGAGAGAGAGAGAGACTTGGGGAGAGAGAGACTGGGGGGAGACTCACCGCCGCCGCCGCCAACTACTTGCAGCATGTTTGCAGCCGGCCGTCTGATGGCGCGGCGCTCCGAGGTCAGGTAAGGAGGAGGGCGGCGGGTAGAGTGGAGCCCTGGGCCTGACCTCCCGCTCGGAGCCCGGGAGCCCCAGGGCGGCGGCACTGCCTGCAGCGGGCGGAGAGCAGCCCCGAGCCCCCCCTGCGTGAGGAGGAGGAGGGGCTGCGGCAGAAAATGCTGCCCCACTCAGCCATCAAAGCAGGAGCGCGTTTCTTCCTCCGGCCGGCCAATCGCGGCCTAGCGCTTCAGGCCCGGCCGGGCTCTTGGGACGCGACTGACCACGGGGGCGGGGTCAATGCCCCTGGGTGGACGTGCACGTGCCTCCGGGGCTTGTTGTTGTTGGCCGTTGCACTGAGGCTGCAGTGCGAGCGCGAATGAAGTTCGAGCAACTTCCAAGCAGATTGAGTGGTCCTGCCGCAGCCTCAGTTCCGTCCCACCAGCCTTTACAAAGATGGTGGCGGTGGCTACGCTTGGCTCAGACCCGCCCGGCCAGCCTTTAGAAAGATGGCGGCGACCGCGGGCCGCTTGTTGAGCGGGACGTGAGGTGCCTAGCTCGGGCGTGGCTGGGCAACAGAGGCCGAGGCTTCAAGGCCTGGAAAAACGGTGAAAGGTAGGAAAATTAATGAGGTTAGAGAAAAGATTTACAAATTAATTAACTTTTTTAAAAAACAATTTGTGTTTTAAAAGCAAGATTTTTTTGTTGGAAATCTAGATTTGAAAATAAACTCGCAGAAAGTGGGAAAAAGAAATGAAGAGTTAGGAATCAAATGGCGGCCACTCACCTCAGCTCAGAAGGAATTGACCTGCCCACACACGCACCGATTGGTCAACCATCAGGTCACTGAACTGTTGGATTGGTCAATCGTCATGTCACTCAACTCTAGGATGGCCCGCCCGCACACGCAATGAACCCGCCCCCGTGACGCAGCGATTGGTCAACCGTCAGGTCGCTCGACTGTACGATTGGTCAACCTTCACGTCACTCAATGCTAATGAGCGGATAATGAGCGGAATTTTCAACGTTTTTTGGATACCGTCTGAACAATTTTTGTCTGACCAAAAAGTAAATATGCTTATGACCATTCCAGAATCATAAGTTTTCTTTTGATATAACACATGTGTAGGTACGCTCTGTAACTTTTGAGTGTATAAAGTACATACAGACAGACAGATGGAAGGACAGACAACAGAAGAGCTCTTTTTTATTATTATATATATAGATAGACTAGCTGGAGTGCCCGGCGGTGCCGAGGGTTTTTTGAAGGCATGTTGTTATGAAAAAAGTACAAATAATTTTTATATATGTATAAATGAGTTTGTCTGTCTGTCTGTGGGAAGGAGAGAGAGAGAGAGAGAGAGAGGGAAGGAGAGAGAGAGAAAGGGGGAAGGAGAGAGAGGCGGGGGAGGAGAGGGGGCGGAGGAGAGAGAGGAGGGAGGAGAGAGAGGGGGAGGAGAGAGAGGGGGGTCGGAGAGAGAGGGGAGGAGGAGAGAGGGGGGGAGGGGAGAGGAGGAGAGAGGGGGGAGGAGAGAGGGGGGAGGAGAGAGGGGGAGGGGAGAGGGGGAGGAGAGAGGGGGAGGAGAGAGGGGGAGAGGAGGAGAGGGGGGAGGAGAGAGGAGGAGAGAGGGGGGGAGGAGAGAGGGGGAGGGCAGAGGGGGAGGAGAGAGGGGGAGGGCAGAGGGAGGGCAGAGGGAGGAGAGGGGGGAGGAGAGGGGGGGAGGAGAGGGGGGGGTGGGAGGAGAGAGGGGGGGGAGGAGAGAGGAGAGAGGGAGAGGCCTTGGTGACCTGGAGCCCCCATGCGAGCGATGCCGCTGCTGACCTGCGCGGTTTCGGTCGGGCTCTCGGGCTGCGTGGTTGACGCTGAGAGAGGCCCGGGCCCGGTTGCCGGGGTAACCCTCCTCCCTCCTCCCTCCCCCCCCCTCCTCCTTTCCCTCCCCCCTCCCACCTCCCCTCCCCCCCCCCCCCCCCCCCCGAGCGGCTACAGGCTGTGAGAGAGGCTCGGGCCCGGTTGCCGTGGAAAACTTTCTTCCCTGCCCTCCTGAGCGGCTACAGGCTGTGAGAGAGGCCCGGGCCTGGTTGCTGGGGTAACCCTCCTCCCCCCCTCTCCGCCCTACTGAGCGGCCACAGGCTGTGAGAGAGGCCCGGTTGCCGGGCAAAACTTTCTTTCCCCCCCCCGCCCTCCTGAGCGGCTACAGGCTGAGAGAGGGGCCCGGTTGCCGGGGTAACCCTCCAAGATTGCGGCGCCCGGCGGAGGCAGCGAGTCAAGAGCAAAAAAAGACTCTTGACCTTCGCTGCCTCCGCCGGGGCGCCGCAATTCTTGGAGTGGTTACCCCGGCAACCGGAGCCCCTCTCTCAAGCCTGTAGCCGCTCAGGAGGGCGGGGGGGGGAAAGGAAAGTTTTGAGCCTCGGCAAAACCGATGGCCTCTCTCACAGCCTGTGCCTGCTCAGAAGGATTAGGCCCGCCCACAACATGCAATGAAACGCCCCCCCCGTGACGCACCGATTGGTCAACCATCAGGTCACTCAACTGTAGGATTGGTCAACATCACGTCACTCAACGCTATCCCCTGTAGGATGGCCCACCCACACACACAATGAACCCCCCCCCCCGTGATGCACCGATTGGTCAACCATCTCGTCACTCAATGCTATCCCCTGTACGATTGGTCAACCATCACGTCACTCAATGCTATCCCCTGTACGATTGGTCAACCATCACGTCACTCAACGCTAATGAGCGGAGTTGTCAATTTTTTGAACGTTTTTTGTATACTGTCCGAACAATTTTTGTCTGACCAAAAAGTAAATATGCCTATGACACTTCCATAATCATAAGCTTTCTTTTGATATAACATATGTGTAGGTACGCTCTATAACTTTTGAGTGTATAGAGGACAGACAGACAGATGAACCGCTTTATATATATAGATTTCTAATAAGGACATTCTATTCTCAACCTTTAGTTTTGAAGAAGGAAATTCTGTATAAAAGTATATTTCCTATTTTCATTACTGAATAACATGTCTGTAACTAGATCTCAAAGATTCTCTCACTGATGATAGGTTGCAGATGGACCAGCTTCCAACCCATCAGGATAAGACTTTAGAAATGTTAAATATAATTTAACATACTTGAATATAATTTAAGTGTAACAGTTATCTTTGGTTTGTATGATTAGCTCAAGGTGTTGAATTTGTGGATTTCTTAGACAAGCACTATCTCTGTAGAAGTCAAGATCTCACAGCATGGTCTGAATTTACTGAATATTTGCACATAGACCCTCGGGGCATTTCTGGGTTTCCTTCTGACAATTGAGAACAAGATGCTTTTGTGTTAATCTTTGAACTTTAATATATGAAAAAAATCATAAATGTATGTGTTTAATAATTTGAGTTTACATTGAAAAGAAAATAGTCTGAAATGAAAATATGGGCTATGAATAATTGTATATTTGTGGTGTTCTCAATTATTTTGTGTTTTTGATTAAAAGTATAACTAATATGTTCTTACTGTGTAATACAATCAATTGATTATGCATGGTGAAACTTTAATATTTTATTGTTGAACTAAAGAATACTTTTGGAACTGTGAAAATTATTGCTCATTATACCTTTCCTTCTTTGCTCCCTTCAAGTACTAGTTCTTGTATCTTGGGTCAGAACTTAGTTGTTAATGCTACAAACTTTTTTAGTCATACATAGTACAGTATGACCATCTCTATATATAAAAGCGGTTGATCTGTCTGTCTGGTCTGTCCG
This sequence comes from Somniosus microcephalus, assembly GCF_052327205.1. NCBI lineage: Eukaryota > Metazoa > Chordata > Chondrichthyes > Squaliformes > Somniosidae > Somniosus > Somniosus microcephalus. The sequence goes on from NC_140991.1 coordinate 63,707,938, forward strand.
GCTATACACTCTCAAGTTATAGAGCGTACCTACACGTGCGTTACATCAAAAGAAAGCTTACGATTGCACAACGGTCGTAAGCGTATTTACGTTTCGGCCAGACAAAAATTGCATCCGCGGTATCCAAAAAACGTTCAAAATTCCGCTCATTATCTGCTCATTAGCATAGAGTGACATTAAGGTCGACCAATCGTACGGTCGACCAATCGCTGCGTGGCGGGGGCAGGTTTGTCCGCGCGTGCGTGCCCTCCTAGAGTCGAGTGACAGGACGATTGACCAATCGGTGCGTGTGTGGGCGGGCCTTATCGTTCTGAACCGAGGTGAGTGGCCGCCATCTTGATTCCATTGTTTTACCCGCTTTCTGCGTGTTTCTTTCAAATCTACATTTCCAGCAAAAAAAAATTGCTTTTATTAAATTGTTTTAAAAAAAAGTTCATTCATTTGTAAATATTTTCTCTAACCTGATGATTCTTTTTCCTACCTTTCCCCGTTTTTGTAAGGCCTCAAAGCCTAGGCCTCAAAGCCTGGGCCTCTCCTGCCCAGCCACGCCCGAGCTAGGTAATTGTCCCACGGCTTTTGGTAAGCTCCTCCCCACCCAGTCCCCCCCGTCACGTTACCCGGGCAACGGCGTCGGCTACGAGGGTCACGGGACATGCACAGGGTGCGCGCGCAGCAGGCGGCGCACAGAGCGCGGGAAGCCAGCAGCTGAGATGCAGCATCTCTCTCTCTTCCCCGCTCGGCGGTCTTGAAGCCGGCTCGGGGGGGGGGCGGGGCTCGGAGAGCGGGGCTCTCGGGAGTGCAGGGCGGGGCGGCCGGGGTTCGGAGAGCGGGGGTCTCGGGAGTGCGGGGTGGCCGGGGCTCGGAGAGCGGGGGCTCTCGGGAGTGCGGGGCGGCCGGGGCTCGAAGAGCGGGGCTCTCGGGAGTGCGGGGCGGGGCGGCCGGGGCTCGGAGAGCGGAGCGGGGCAGCGTGGCCGGTGCTCGGAGGACGGGGGCTCGGAAGGGGGGGAAGGGTTACCCTGGCAACCAGGCGTGGCCGTCTCTCACAGCCTCAAGCCGGCTCACGACTGTTCCCGGGGCTTGGCTCCATTTGCGGCCGCGGGCCACTCACCCTCTCTCTCTCCTTCCCTCTGTCTCTCTCCTTCCCCCCTCCCCCCTTCTCTCCCCCCTCCCCTCTCCCCCCTTCTCTCCCCTCCCCCTCCCTCCCCACCCTCCCTCCCCTCCCCCTCCCAACCCCTCCCTCCGTCTTCCCCCCTCCCTCCCCCTCCCTCTTCCCCCCCCTCTTCCCCCCAGTCGCTCTCTCTCTTCCCCCAGTTGCGCTCTCTCTCTCTTCCAACAACAACATGCCCTCAAAAATTCCTCGGCATCGCCGGGCACTTCAGATAGTATATATATAAGGATCGATCTGTCTGTCTGTCCTTCCGTCTGTCTGTCCGGCTATACACTCTAAAGTTATAGAGCGTACCTACACGTGCATCACATCAAAAGAAAGCTTACGATTCCAGAACGGTCATAAGCGTATTTACGTTTCGGCGAGACAAAAATTGTGCCCGCGGTATCCAAAAAATGTTCAAATTCCGCTCATTATCCGCTAATTAGCATCGAGTGACGTCGAGGTCGACCAATCGTATGGTCGAGCAGCCCAACGGTCGACCAATCGCTGCGTCGCGGGGGCGGGTTCGTTGCGCGTGCCCTCCTAGAGTCAAGTGACAGGACGATTGACCAATCCTACGCTTCGGTGATGTTAAGTCTGTGGGTTGTATTATAAATAATCACAGACTCCACTGTTAACAAAATAAAACACGTCTTTACTATTCAGAGGCTCGGGCGATTCTGCCCTAGTTAACGTATCACAACCCTTATATACTGGTGTGGTCACTATCGGTATTACAGTATACATGAGCCAATAGATAGTGCCACCCTAAAGTAGTGCTCTTAAAGGCGAACGGTTACATTCTATAGTTCCCTTAAAGGTAAACGGTTACATACACAACACTCCTCCCTTCCTAGCTTATTACTTACAGAATCCCGTTAAACATACAATCTTCAACTTTATATAAACAGTTTGCAGATATACTCTCGATGGAGTCAACGTCATATAACAATTTACAGATATACTCTCAATGGAGTCAACGTCATATAACAGTTTACAAACATACTCTCAGTGGAATCAGTTTACAGGTTCAGTCTCTGTGGGAACAGTCATAAATTCAGTCTCTGGTATTAATTCGTTCCAGACAGCATCCTCCATAGCCTTTTTTTTTTTTAACAGCTTGTACTTTCGTCCTGTTGAACCAGCAGTGCGGACTTATACAACCCACTGGCTGTCTTGATAATGTCCCTGGATTTTTTTTACAAATTTAGCACCTTTCGTAGTGTTCGGACTGAGGTAGTAGAAGTAATAATATTTTAAACAGTTATTATTTTCTGCTTCTTCTTTTTCTTTTCTGCCTTTTTGAAACTCTCCGAGCTCTTTTCCCGGCTGCCATCTGTAGCGCCACCAACTCTCTATGTTCCTTAGACCTTAAGTACTTCCTCAGGATTTCAGCACTTTGGGAGTTCCCATCACAATTTGGGCAGACCACATCCTCATAACATTCGGTGTCACTCAACAGGTCAAAACCCTTCTTCAAGCAATCATATTCATCCTGTTCTTCCTCGGATGTCTGCCCTTCCTTCCCTCCTGGCCTCATTTGTGCGTTCAATCCTTTCCCTTCCTTCAGGGATTTCGTTATCAGGCTATTTAATCCTTCTACTGAAGTAGCTGTTTCCCCATTCTCCTGTTCCCCTGGACGTAATTCAGCGTACTCCTCCATTTCATCCATCATTTTCTCCAATGCTTTCGTCTTCTCTTCCTCTTGTACTTTGGCTTCCAGTGCTTGGAGAAGTTGCGCCTCGATGCTCTCTAGCTCATGTTCAGGGCCCATTCCCAGTTGAAACTGTTCTTCAAGTCGGTCAACCTCGGTAATTGCCGCCTCATATTTGTCTTGGGCTTCCTTCCATATTTTTATGAGTTCTGCCATGTCTTTCACCTCTACATCCTCATCTATGTATGGAACTTCTACCGATGAGTCTGTCTTGGCCCTGAGCTCCTCAAGAATTTCCTGCAGCCTTTGGACTTCTTGCTCATGTTCAACCTTTAGTTGCTCATATACTTCCAACGAAACTAGCTTTTCGGAGGTTGCGGAGTTAACCCCCTCCAGAATTGTAGTCTGGGCCTGTTCATACTGTTTTTTCAACTTCTCGCACTCTGCTTGTAAGGAGTCGTAGAGAAGAACTGGAATAAAATCCTGGCTTCCTGAAGATTCCTCTTCATTTGTTTCTTTCGCAATTTCCTGTTGGAGTTCAGCCAAGGCTGCTATGCTATCTGCCTCTCGAAGTCTCACTGCCATCAACTCTTCTTTATTCTTGCAGTCCATCTCAGCCATTTCCCGTTTACTTTCATTTAACTGAGTGAGTAGTCCCTTATTTTGGGCTGAGAGATATTGCACCTTCTCATGTAGACCCTTGCACTCCTTCTCTGCTTGACATAGCTGATTACCGCTGATTTGGTTCTGCGTTTCAAGTTCCAACATCCTTTGCTTAGCTTCTTTCAGTTTCGCCCCTATAAGCTCCTCTTGCAACATGGCCACATTATTCTCATCAGGTAAAGAAGCGTTTCTCTTTTCCATGTCCAAGATTTGTTTCTGCATCTCCTTAAGAGCACCCTGTGATTCAACCTCTCTTAACTTTGCCTGCACTAGCTCCGTCTCTAATTGCAGAACAAAATCCTCAGTGCAGCGTGATTTGCCCTTCTGCTGTATCTCTAGATCATGCAAATATTCTAACCCCTGAACATCATCAGGGAGATGTGATCGGTAATTGGTCACGATGGCTCTATGGTCGCTCTCTGCTTGAGCCAGTAGGTTCTGTTGTCTTTCCAGACTCTCCCATTCGGTGTCATAGAACTTTTTCATTGTTTTCATCTCTTGTACGAGGCGGTAACTTAATTGTTCTAATTGTTGTTGTACTTTGAAATAGCGTTGAGTTCGAGCCCGGTGTTCCTCCGTAATGCATATGTCTGTAGCTTGAACAGACTCAGAATTCTCTGTCTTTATGCACGCCATCGATTTTCCAACCTTAGTCTGTGAGTTAATGTTAACCTTGTTTTTCATACATAAGCTGGACTTATCGTCTTCCGGCTCAGAGTCTGAGCTGCTTGTCTGCACCGAGTCCTCACTCGTCATTGCTTGTCGGTAGTGCCATTCCATGTCTATTTTCTTGATCCACTCCCGTCCTAGAAGTGGTGGTCCTCCCTCAGGTAGTACGTACAAATTCATTCTTGGGTGTACTTTACCCCTATCTCTCACCTTGACTCTTATTTTCCCCATGGGGTATACGCGATGCCCCGTGTATGTCTGTAATACGAACTTGGTATTTCTTAAGGGTATGTGAGAGAATAGTCGGTGGTAGTCCTTTTGGTTGATGACTGATACAGCTGATCCCGTGTCCAGCTCCATTCGTACTTGGACTCCAGCTATTTTTAGTGTGACCCAGATCGTCTGTAGATCAGTTACTTTACCCACATTGTGGATTCTCAGACTATCCAACTCCTGGCTGTTGGGTCTGAGTCTGAATTTTGTTCGTCTGAACTCTTTTCAGCCACCTGATGCACCTTGTTGTACTTTTCTTGTGGTGGTGGCTTCCTTTGTTTGTTGGTCTTCTTTCTGGACCTGCATACCTTCGCGATGTGACCCAGTTTGCCACATTTCCTGCACTCTTGGTTCTTAAACCAGCACTGATTCTGGTCGTGCGTTGTCTTTCCACAACGGTAGCATTTGGGAGTGCTTGCTGTAATTTGGTCCACCCCGAGTGCCGCCGCCTTTAGCTGCATTTCCGCCGTTCCTTTCACTGCGGCTTCGTGCGATGAAGCTATGAGGACAGCCCTGTCCAGTGTGAGGTCGTTTTCCTCCAGGAGGCGCTTCTGCGTTCCTTCTTTGGCCAAGCCGCATACGAACTTGTCCCGCAGCGCCTCTGTCAAATTCCCTCCAAACTGGCAGTATTTCGCTAGCTTACGCAGTTCGACTAAGTATTCCGCATTGCTTTCATCTTGCCTCTGGGTTCTGGCGTAAAATTTAAATCGTTCAGCCAGCATCAACGGTGTGGGGTTCAAGTGATCCTTCAGCACTGCTACGATCTCTTCGAAGGTCTGGTCCACTTGTTGAGAGAGAGATCTCTCTC